>NW_017672731.1:147438-164003 GCF_001879085.1 Nicotiana attenuata | reverse complement strand
AAAGATTTTAATGGGAAAATTGGGAATTTAGGGTAGAACCTAGGTTTTCTAAAATTAGGGGTTTTGGACCTCAATTCGAGGTCCGATTCCAAAATAACTTACATATTTGAGTTCATGGGAGAATGGGTAATCGGGTTTTTGTTCAAACCTCGGGTTTTGACCGTGTGGGCCCGGGGGCATTTTTGACCTTTTGGGGCAAATTGATGAAAAAGCTATAATTAGTCATTCAGTTTGATTTGTTTAGCACATATTGATATCATGAAGTCCTTATTGCATAGATTTGGTTGAGTTGGAGCCGAATTCGAGAGGGAAAGCGATTGTGGAGGATTGTATTGGCCGTGAAAGTCGAGGTAAGTGTTTGGTCTAACTTTGGCTTGAGGGATAGAGTAGAGTCTTATTTGCTACTTGCTAATTGTCGAGTACGATGTATAGGCATGGTGACGAGTATCTATACATTGGTGTCTAGCATGACCGTGGGTCCTATATTGTGATTTCCATGACTCCGTTGTATTATTCATGCCTTGGTGATTATTTCTATTTGTTGTGCAATGATGTGGAAAGAATCGTGACTTTTGGATATTGAGGAGCGTTGGCTCCAGTTGTATAGCGAATTGCGAAAGTATAAGTGATAATTGGACCTCTAGAGCATTGGCTCGAGTTGTGAAGTGAATTGTGAAGTAAAAGTGAGGAGAGAAAAGATCATTATGTTGTCCCTTGGCGGACCATTGTCGAATTGTGGTTCCCTTGTACTGTGTTCTTAATTGATATTGCAGACGCTTAGGTTAATGTTTCCTTGTGTTGAGTGATGACTATAGTTATAGCTGAGGTAATTAAGTGTTGTCATAGGTTGGTTATAGCTGAGGTAGCTAAGTGTTGTAATAGGTTGGTTATAGCTGAGGTAGTTAGGTGTAGCAACAAGTTTGATTATAGTTGTGGTAGTTAGATGTTGTAATAGGATTGATCAAAGTTGTGGTAGATAGGTGTCGTAACTGGATTGATTATAGTTGTGGCAGTTAGATGTTGCAACAGGATCGGTTGTAGCTGCGGTAGTTAGATGTTGGGACCAGTGCGGTTATAGATGTTTCTCCCTTGCCTGGACATTTGATTTGACATTTTGTTCCCTTGCCGGGAAGTTATACATTGTTGTCCCCCAGCAGGGATTATTTTGTTATATTGTGATTGATGAAATGGGAGCGCGTGGTACGCCTACCACGTAGTATTATGAAATGGGATCATGTGGCACGCCGCAACAATGATATTTGAGGATCGGGTTGCACGCCACGACAAAGATATTTGAGGATCGGGTTGCACGCCGCAACAATGATATTTGAGGATCGGGTTGCACGCCGCAACAATGATTTTTATGGATCGGGTTGCACGCCGCAACAATGATATACATGGGTCGGGTTGCGCGCCGCAACAGTGTTGTTACATATTAGGATCGGGTTGCGCGCCGCAACAGATGATGATTCAAGTGTGTTTATTTTGGATATTCGTTTCTTGGTTCGCTGTAAATTCTTGGGCTGCTTCTATCTTTATATTGAGGTTTCCTATTTTTAACTGTTGCCTCCCCACAGCATGTCCCTCCCTTCCTTATTGACTGTTTATTTTCCTGTATTTCTTTCCGTTGTATATATGTATAGTTGAACTACACAGGTTTATCTGGTAGTCTGGTCCTAGCCTCGTCACTACTTCGCCGAGGTTAGGCTAGGCACTTACCAGCACATGGGGTCGGTTGTGCTGATACTACACTCTGTGCTCTTTTGCACAGATCCAGGTGTTGGACAGCATCAGTAGCTGGAGGGCTTCCTTCAGTCCACCCGGAGACCCAAGGTAGACCTGCAGGCGTTCGCGGGCCCTGGCGTCTCCCTCTATCTTCATTCACTGTTTCATTATCTTTTGTTCAGAGACAATTTATTGTATTTTTCTTCAGACCTTGTATGTAGTAGATCTTAGATAGTCTGTGACACTGTGACACCAGTTCTTGGGTAGAGGCTTATGTTGTACTTCCGCATTTTTTTATCCAGTTTCTTTAATTTAAGACTTCCGCTAATTTATTAAATTCTGTCGTTTGCATGCGATTGTTGATATTTGTTGAAAGAGGTAATGCGTTAATGAAAAAGGTAACTAATGTTTGGCTTGTCTAGCTCCCACTAGTAGGCGCCATCACGACTCCCGAGGGTGAGAATTCCGGGTCGTGACATAAATACAATTTTTGATTTTTCGTGTTGATTTTTTCACTTCTCTATGAGCAAAGTAATGTCGATTTTTAAACTTTAAAAAAAATTAAGCTTCCTAGTTTTGTTCTTGGTTGTAAAATGATAGAAAAGAATAGGGGGACTTCTGCACTAAATATATTGTTAAATGATTTCTCAATTTTAATTGGCTATTTTTAAACCAATAGTCTTCTTAAAATAAATAAATATAACAATAATAAATGGAAAAAACACAAACAATATTATAAAGAACAATCATATTAATCCATTACTTTGATCCACTTGAAGTTAGTAAATATAACTAAAGAGAAGAAATTATCAAGCTAAACATTAGTTTATCCTAGCACTTCAACAGAGAAGATCACAGCCCCTGATGTAGCCTGAACTAGTTCCAAGAGAAGAACACTCCCTTTCTTCAGATTATTGTCGACAACAAATTATTTCCACCATCAACGAGTCTTCTCCGAACACCACTTGTGGAAGTCACAGCCCATTCCTTCCCATTATATCGAAGCATTGTTTTAACCGAAATAGGAGGAAGATAGCCAAAGATACTCTTTGGAAGAAACTGCAAGAACATAATGTAAAGATAAGGTTCATGCTTCATTGCTAGTTGGGATAATCAACAGTTATCAAATCATGAAAATATTATAAAAAAAATTACCACATAATCACGCTTGATGTACGAAATGGGCACGTCCATCCGAAACCATGGATAAAATTCATCTTCAATCCATCCTCTAGCATTCATGTTTAGAGTATCTATTTTGTTTAAAGAGTTGGAAATGTTGTTCTTGTGTTTAAGAGATATATAAAGACTCAAAATTTTCTATTTCCCTCCAATCATATTTTTACTTTTCCCTTTGTTTCCCTCCGAAAATTGTATTTGACATTTCAGTCCAAAAATGTCATCTTGTTTTCCCTCCTAATAAAGTTCTAAAATTTAATCATTATTTTTCTTTTATTATAATTAAGATATTTGGTGAAGATTATTACAATTAAGATTAACCAATAAAAATATGTCGAATTATATATTTGCTATTATATAAACAAGGTCATACTAGTGAATAGACTTATATGGTTGCTATAGGCAGATATGTATGAAATTAATATAAACGATTATTATATAAACGGTCGTATATTACTAAGAATCACAACGATATAATTAGCATAGGTTATATGACTACAGCCATATTAGCGAATGGACTTATATGGTTGCTATATGCCGATATGTATGAAATTAATATAAACAGCTATTATACAAGCAGTCGATATTACTATGAATCACAACGATATAATTAGCATAGGTTATATGACTACAACCATATTAGTCAATGGACTTATATGGTAGCTATAGGTCGATACGAATGACCTTAATATAAACGGCTAATATATAAACAGTCGATATTACTAAGAATCACAATGATATAATTAGCATAGGTTATACGACTCCAACTATATTACTTATGGACTTATATGGTTCCTATATGCCGATATGTATGAAATTAATATAAACGGCTATTATATAAACGGTCAAGATTACTAAGAATCACAACGATATAATTAGCATAGGTTATATGACTACAACTATATTAGTGAATGGACTTATATGGTTGTTATAGGCCGATATGTATGAAATTAATATAAACGACTATTATATAAACGGTCGATATTATGAAGAATCACAACGATATAATTATCATAGGTTATATGACTATAACCACATTAGTGAATGGACTTATATGGTTGCTATATGCCGATATGTATGAAATTAATATAAACGGCTATTATATAAACGATCGATATTACTAAGAATCACAACGATATAATTACCATAGGTTATATGACTTCAACCATATTAGTCACTGGATTTATATGGTTGCTATAGGTCGATACGTATGACCATAATGAATGAAATTATATAAACGACTATTATATAAACGATCGATATTACTAAGAATCACAACGATATAATTAGCGTAGGTTATATGACTACAACCATATTAGTCAATGGACTTATATGGTTGCTATAGGCCGATATGTATGAAATTAATATAAACGGCTATTATATAAACGGTCGATATTACTAAGAATCACAACGATATAATTAGCATAGGTTATACGACTCCAAACATATTAGTGAATGGACTTATATGGTTGCTATAGGCCGATATATATGAAATTAATATAAACGGCTATTATATAAACGGTCGATATACTAAGAATCACAACGATATAATTAGCATAGGTTATATGACCACAACCATATTAGGAATGGACTTATTTGGTTGCTATAGGCCGATATATATGATATTAATATAAACGACTATTATATAAACGGTCGATATTACTAAGAATCACAACGATATAATTAGCATAGGTTATACGACTCCAACTATATTACTTATGGACTTATATGGTTCCTATATGCCGATATGTATGAAATTAATATAGCATAGGTTATACGACTACAACCACATTACTGATGGACTTATATGGTTGCTATAGGCCGATATGTATGAAATTAATATAAACGGCTATTATATAAACGATCGATATTACTAAGAATCACAACGATATAATTACCATAGGTTATATGACTTCAACCATATTAGTCAATGGATTTATATGGTTGCTATAGGCCGATACATATGACCATAATGAATGAATAAAATTATATAAACGACTATTATATAAACGATCGATATTACTAAGAATCACAACGATATAATTAGCGTAGGTTATATGACTACAACCATATTAGTCAATGGACTTATATGGTTGCTATAGGCCGATATGTATGAAATTAATATAAACGGCTATTATATAACTGGTTGATATTACTAAGAATCACAACGATATAATTAGCATAGGTTATACGACTCCAACCATATTAGTGAATGGACTTATATGGTTGCTATAGGCCGATATGTATGAAATTAAGATAAACGGCTATTATATAAACGGTCGATATTACTAAGAATCACAACGATATAATTATTATATGACTACAACCATATTAGTTAATGGACATATATGGTTGCTATAGGCCGATATGTATGATAAACGACTATTATATAATCAGTCGATATTACTAAGAATCACAATGATATAATTAACATAGGTTATATGACTACAACCATATTAGTGAATGGACTTATATGGTTGCCATAGACCGATATATATATGAAATTAATATAAACGTTTATTATTTAAACGGTTGATATTACTAAGAATCACAACGATATAATTAGCATAGGTTATATCACTACAACCATATTAGTGAATGAATTTATATGGTTGCTATATGCCGAAATGTATGAAATTAATATAAACGGCTATTATATAAACGGTCGATATACTAAGAATCACACCGATATAATTACCATAGGTTATATGACCACAACCATATTAGGAATGAACTTATATGGTTGCTATAGGCCGATATATATGAAATTAATATAAACGACTATTATATAAACGGTCGATATTACTAAGAATCACAACGATATAATTAGCATAGGTTATACGACTCCAACTATATTACTTATGGACTTATATGGTTCCTATATGCCGATATGTATGAAATTAATATAGCATAGGTTATACGACTACAACCACATTACTGATGGACTTATATGGTTCCTATATGCCGATATGTATGAAATTAATATAAACGGCTATTATATAAACGATCAAGATTACTAAGAATCACAACGATATAATTACCATAGGTTATATGACTTCAACCATATTAGTCAATGGATTTATATGGTTGCTATAGGCCGATACGTATGACCATAATGAATGAAATTATATAAACGACTATTATATAAACGATCGTTATTACTAAGAATCATAACGATATAATTAGTGTAGGTTATATGACTACAACCATATTAGTCAATGGACTTATATGGTTGCTATAGGCCGATATGTATGAAATTAATATAAACGTCTATTATATAAACGGTTGATTATACTAAGAATCATAATGATATAATTACCATAGGTTATATGTGTAACGACCCGACCGGTCGTTTTGAGCTCTAGCACTCCGTCCAGCAGCCTGAGGCCGTGAGCAGCTTCATTTCAGGTATTATGACTTGTGCGCATGGTCGGAATTGAATTTCGGGAAGTCCAGAGTTGATTTGGAAAGAGAATTCTCATTTCGGAAGCTTAAAGTTGGAAGAATGAACTAGGATTGGATTTTTGAGTAAACGACCTCAGAATCGGGATCTGAAGGTTCCAGCAGGTTCGTATGATGATTTCGGACTTGGGCGTATGCCCGGTTCGGGTTTCGGATAACCCGGGAGCGTTTTGGCGCCTATTGGGTCGTGACAATATGACTTCAACCATATTAGTCAATGGACTTATATGGTTTCTATAGTCCATACGTATGACCATAATGAATTAAATTATATAAGCGGCTATTATATAAACGGTAGATATTACTAAGAATCACAACGATATAATTATCATAGGTTATATGACTTCAACCATATTAGTCAGTGGACTTATATGGTTGCTATAGGCCGATACGTATGACCATAATGATTGAAATTAATATAATCGCCTATTATACAAGCAGTCGATATTACTATGAATCACAACGATATAATTAGCATAGGTTATATGACTACAACCATATTAGTCAATGGACTTATATGGTAGCTATAGGTCGATACGAATGACCTTATTATAAATGAAATTATATAGACGCTATTATATAAACGGTCGATATTACTATGAATCACAACGATATAATTAGCATAGGTTATATTACTACAACCATATTAGTCAATGGACTTATATGGTTCTATAGGCCGATACGAATGACCTTAATGAATGAAATTAATATAACCGGCTATTATACAAGCAGTCGATATTACTATGAATCACAACGATATAATTAGCATAGGTTATATGACTACAACCATATTAGTCAATGGACTTATATGGTAGCTATAGGTCGATACGAATGACCTTATTATAAACGGCTATTTGACAACCACCTCATCAACGTGCTATATCATTTTTGTATCTTTTTTTAGTTTTTTCTTCAAAGAATATGCATTATTCTTTGAATATTCGTAAAAATATTGTCCAAGTATTCTTCAATATATTTTTGTATCTTAAAAATATTCGTAAAATTTTTTATGTATCTTTTTTTAGCTTTCTGTTCAAAGAATATGCATTATTCTTTGAATATTCGTAAAAATATGTTACAAACATTATTCTATAATGTATGTTTTATTTTCCATGTTTAATGGCTCCAAACTAGTTTTTAGGTTAGCATTCATGTTTAGGTTAGGGGGAAGGGTGGTGATATATGCGTTTAATGAAGGCTTTCTTAACATAAGTGTATGGTATAAGTTTGTATACCGTATAAAAAATTATATTATGTATAGATACTAGACTTTTGATCTTCCCATCGTATAAATTGTATTTTAAAAAAAAATACGTAATAGTATAGGTATACATATATGAAGGCTTTTGATCTTCCTATGCGTATAAATTTTATTTTAAAATAAAATAAATACATAATAGTATAGGTATACATATGAAGTTGGTTGATCTTCCCATGAGAGAATGATGATTTATGGGACCAATGTTTTGGGATAATCAATATTTATTAACTAATTTTGGAGGAAAATATTTTGGAGGGAAAAATGACCATTAAGCCAAATATGAAATGAAGGGCTTTTAGTGGTATTTCACCAGTGTGGTCATTTTTGGGCCACGCTGAGTTTGGCCGAATAGCAGCTCTCTTAAAAGAAATTATATTTTAAAATGAAGTTTGAATACCTCGAAAGATTTCCTCAAAGCACTACACGGAATAAGAGTATCAATCACCAAAATAAATGAAAGAGTCATCACATTAGACTTTTTTGAGAAGACCTAATTAAGGATAAGCAAAGAATAATTTTGTCAATGAAAATTATTTATGATGATCCTTAAAAACCATCCCAAGTGAAGAAAAAGTAGCCACAAGATTTGTAGATAGGTCACCTAGAGATGGTAATAAGGTTTCTGGGAGGGGGACGAATGGGGGCAAAGCACTAGAATTCTTGCCAAGGAAAATGATGGAGGATAATTTGGATTTTATTTATCGTGGCTGATCATTTTGACATTGAAGATTTAAATTGTCAAGTTAGAATGAGTGAAATATTATCTCAATTAAATCGGTGAAAAGGGGGAAAAGTAAATGTTATCAAAGAAAAAGTTATTAGTTAGTTATGTATGAGTCAAAATCAAATCAGAGAAATTCGACATGCGGAGACAATTGTCATTAATAACATGCGAATCGAATTGGGCTGTCTGGCCGAGGTCGAGCATTGATCAATAAGGCCGAGGTCGAGCAGTGATCAATAAAGCCGAGGTAGAGCAGTGTTCAATAAGGCCGATGCCGAGCATTGATTAATAAGGCCGAGGTCGAGCAGTGATCATCAACAAGGCCGAGGTCGAGCAGTATAGATAGATGTAACAACTAGTTTTGCTTTGGAATCCTCAAAGGGAATATTCTACTGGATATTCCCTCTAATTGTACTTTTTTAGGGTTTTCTAGGGATATCCCTTATAAATAGTAAGGGAGGACTTCTCTAAAAAAGGGGATTTTCTGAACAAGCAGACTCTCTCTCTAGAAAATATACAAACGCATCTCTTTAATTAAAGAGATTAGATTATCTGTTATCTCATACCCTCCATCAGATCCGAAAAGGGTCCTAAGATTCTTGTATTTGTCTATCATTCATCTTTATCAAATGAAAGAGGATCCGTCTCACTCAAGATCGGGTGAATCTTTTCATTTATTTACATTTTATTGCCATTTAATGTATCTTTTTTCTATTAAATCTGGCCATAATCACTGCCCGCATTTATACTCAACTATATTTTTCTATTAATTATTCTGCTGCTTGAATGGATTCTGTGTAGCAATCTGGTTAACCTGCAACAATTTGAAAAATTATGAGTCAAGCCCCTCACTACCATGTCATTCATTTATCAAACAGCCGAGGAAGTCCATCGAAGTGAATATCCATGCACTTCTACAAGCTGACTGAGGTCTGCTTAAGTTCCACTACAGATGGCTAAAAGTTCATTCAAGAGAGATCTACCGGCTTTAACTCCGAACCTCATAGGAGGGATTTATGTCTTGCACTGTTTCTGTCTTGTAGGACTGGACCCATGAACAGCATTTTCTATGTCTGAACTTTCTCCCCTCGCCCATTAAAGTTATAGTATAATTGAAATAGAACTATACATGAAAACAAAGTGATGTACTGCATGTGAGCTCTGACGAGTCAAGTGCTTAAAGTAGCACTGAAAAAAGGGAACCCAGATGGAGCGTGATATAGAGGCATTTAACGAGTTGGATGGAGCGTGATTGTCGCCATCCGAAATCACTCCGAACGAGTCGTGATGGCACCTAGTCTCTAAACTAGGTAAGCCTAACATTAACACAAATAACAATGATATTTACTAACTTCGAATTAGATAACTCTGAACAATTACAATTCCCAAAACCGGTAGCACAAGTTATAAGCCTTTCTAGGAGTAGTCATACATAATAAAAACATCACAGTTCTAGAACAAAAAGGAACCAATGGAAATAATTACAACAGAAGGTGACTCCGAGGCCTGCTAATGCAGCAACAGGTTTACCTTGAGTCTCCACAGCAATGATTCGCACAACCATTAATAATCAAATACCTGGATCTGTACAAAAATGTACAGAAGTGTAGTATAAGCACACCACAACGGTGCCTAGTAAGTATCAAGACTAACCTCGGTGGAGTAGTGACGAGGAACAGTCAAGACACCTACAGGTCTAATAAATTGAATAGGATATGATAATAAACTAACAAGATAAAGATAACGAAGTAATGCCAATAGCAGGGAGGAATCAAACTACAAACAGTAGAGAAAATAAAGGAAAAATACGGATGGTAACGAATGATAACCAAATAAACTAACACCGACATAGCTGGGACACAGACAAGTAAAGATGTGCTCAAATAAGAATGGTGATGTTAACCCAATCAATCACATCATTTCTATTACACAATTCAAAAAATCTCAATCCTGGAAGTCTCATATCATAATCAAAACTCCCAAACCTTTAACAACCATGGCACCTTGTGCCCACATATTTCCATCTCACTTTGTACAACAAAATCCACGTGCTACCCAGTACATAATGTCTGTAACAAATGCAATTAAGATGTTCAAGGAGTCTCATTTATATAACATAAAGTAAATTACAATTTCTAAACAAATTAGAAAATCAGCGAGAAAAGATAAAATCATTTGAGTGAAGAAAATACACTTTTCAAATAAAAATACAACATCGAATAAATTATTGCCTTTAATGTAGGATTTATTAAATTAACACTCAATAGAAATTCCTTTTTAAGTAAAATACAACCTCAGACGGGTTAAGGAAATTTAATTGAGAAAACTAATTGAAATAAAATATAACAATTATTAGAATTTGAAATATTGAATATATATATATATATATATATATATATATATATATATATATATACACGGCGAGTTCAAATTTAAAAGTTATACAAGGTAGCGTAGTATTAATTTCTTTATTTTAAATCACTATATTACTAACAACTCCGCAGGACAGGAGGAAATGACTCAACGTAGTAAATTTACTTTGAAAATTAATTCACCGGAGTAATAATTTCAGGAAAAGAACTCAAGGAATGTGACGACCCAAGGCCATCACCTGTTTTTAACTAAATTCTTTGACTCTGAGGCCTTGAAAACCTCATTTAGAGTAGCCTCAATTTGCGTGCGCAGTCCGGGCGCGTAGTCGGAAAGCTTCAATATGAAATTCTGTGAAAAAATGCTAAGTTTTGATGTTAAAATGAATAAATTTAACCTTGGTCAACGTTTTGGGTAAACGGACCCGGACCCATGATTTGACGGTCCCGGAGGGTCCGTAAAAAAATATGGGAAGTGGGCGTATGCCCGGAATCGAATTCCGAAGTCCCAAGCCCGAGAAATGAATTTTTAAGAAAAATTGTTTTCTGGAAATGTTTAAGAAAAATTTGAAATGAAACTTGATTAGAAAGCGATGGTATTGGGCCCGTATTTTGGTTCAGGCGCCCGGTACATGTCTTCTATATAGTTTAAGTCCTTTCTGTGAAGTTTGGTTAAAATCGAACATCGTTTGACGTGATTCGGACTTAAAGTTCTAAATTTGAAACTTAATGAAGTTTGAGGAAAAACTCTTGATTTTGAGGTTTGATTCATTGTATTTGATGTTATTTTGGCGATTTGATCGCACGGATAAGTTCGCATGATGTTGTTGAGTTAGTACATGTGTTTGTTAGGAGCCCCGAGGGCTCGGGTGTGTTTCGGATGTGTTTCGGAATGGTTTTGACTTAGAAAAAGTTGCAGAAAGTAGCTGTTCTGGTGTCTGATATTTAGTCCTATGCGATCGCATAGGCAGCCTCACGATCGCATAGTGTAAGCTTCTAGGTGCCCAGTTTTGTTCTATGCGATCGCATAGATTCATCCGCGATCGCGTAGCCTAGCCACAATTCATTCCATGCGATCGCATCTTTCTTCCGCGATCGCAGTTCATTAAACCAAACCTGAAAAGGCGAAGTCCTTTCTTCTATGCAATCGCAATGCTTGGTTGGCGATCACAGAGACCAACCTTCCCTTCCCCTATGCGATCGCATGACCTTCTTCGCGATCGCATAGAGCATTTTCGCCCAGTTAAATTTTTAAACTTTAGAAAACAGTAGCTACGGGATTCATTAGAAATTTCACAAAACCTCTTTTTCTCCAAGCTCTTAGGCGACCATTGATGCGATTCTTCACCAAAACCTCTTGGGTTAGTAATTCTTAGCTTATTTTCTTCCAATTCCTTCAATATCTATTGAAATCCTAGGCCTAAAACATGTGATTTAAGGTAAAAATTGGGTATTTGGGTAGAGTTAGGGCTTTGTGATTTTTCTTGATTTAGACCTCGTTTTGGGGTCAAATTTGAAAACAAATTATATATTCGGGCTCGTGGGTGAACGGGTGATTTGATTTTGGTCCGAACCTCGTGTTTTGACCAAGCGGGCCCGGGGTCGATTTTTGAGTTTTTGGGAAATATGATGGAAAAGCTATAATTAGGCATTGGGTTCGTGTTGTTTAGCATTTATTGATGTATTGAAGTCATTATTGTATAGATACAATTTATTTGGAGACGAATTCGAGCGGAAAGGCGGTTATTGAGGATTGAATTGGCCGTGGAAGTTTGAGGTAACTGTTTGGTCTAACCTTAGCTTGAGGGATTAGGAGTTGAGTCTTATTTGCTATGTGGAATTTGTTGTGTACGACGTATAGGCATGGTGACGAGTATCTATATGTTGGTGTCTAGTATGACCGTGAGCCCTTAAATTGTGAATATCTTGATTTCGTTGTATTTTCTTGCCTCGGTGATGATTCCTAATTGTTGTGAAAAGCTTGTGGAAGGAAATTATGACCTTTGAACATTGAGGAGCATTGGCTCAAGTTATATTACAAATTCTGAAAGTATATGAAATGATTGAACCCTTTGGAGCATTGGCTCAAGTGGTAAAGCGAGTTATGAAGTAAATTTGAAAGATAGAGAAAGAGTTATTGAAATATTCCCTTGCCGGGATTTAAAGTTGTTCCTTTGCTGGGATTTAATTGTTTAATTGTTGCTCCCTTGTCGGGATTCCTATATGTTCTTGTTTATTTCCCTTGCCCTTGTTTGTGATTGTTGTTTGGGTGAGGATGAGTGCTAAAGCACGAAGGGTGATGTCGTGCATTATTTGCTTTGGTGAGGAAAGAGAGTAAAAGCACGAAGGGTGATGCCGTGCCGCACGATGCACCATTCCGTGCCAATTCTATTGATTATATGTGAGGAAAGAGAGTAAAAGCACGAAGGGTGACGTCGTGCACATTTTATTATTCTAATTGCTTTGGTGAGGAAAGAGAGTAAAAGCACGAAGGGTGATGTCGTGCACGTTTTCATTATATTATTGCTTGGTGAGGACGAGAGTAAAAGCACGAAGGGTGATGCCGTGCACCTGTTTGATTTCTGCTTCTTGTTGACATTGTAGTTATTTTGTTCCTTTCCTTACTTGGTGCTTTATTCGGAACTGTTATCTCCCCGCAACATGTTTCCCCTTCCCATCCTTATTTGTTTATTTCTGCTTTGTTATCGCTGTATATTATATAATTGCACAGGTTTATGTGGTAGTCTGGTCTAGCCTCGTCACTACTTTGCCGGGGTTAGGCTTGGCACTTACCAGCACATGGGATCGGTTGTGCGGATACTACACTCTGTGCTCTTTTGCACAGATCCAGGTATCGGACAGCAGCAGTAGCTCGGGAGCCATCCTTCAGTCCCCGAGATTCCAAGGTAGTCCTGCAGGCGTCCGCAGGCCCGGCATCTCTTCCATCTGTTTTATGATCTGTTTCTTTTTTTACCCGAGACAGAGTTTTATTTCATTATTTCAGACCCTTGTATTTAGCATCTTAGATAGTCCGTGTATGTTGTGACACCAGGTGCTGGGTAGAGACATGTATTGGCTATTGTGCATTTTGGTTTTCTAGTTATCTAAGACTTCCGCTAAAAGTTTACTTTCCGCTGTTATTTAATTATTTTTCCATTTAACTTAATTGCTTAACAAGTATTAAAAACAAAAAAAGTTAATGATTTCTAAGATCGTGGCTTGCCTAGCTTCTACGAGTAGGCGCCATCACGACTCCCGAGGGTGGGGAATCCGGGTCGTGACAAGTTGGTATCGGAGCTCTAGGTTACAAAGGTCTCACAACTCACGTACAAGCTTAGTAGAGTCTGAGGGATCGGTACGGAGACGTCTGTATTTATCCCCCAGAGGCTACAGAGTTAGGAAAAGTTTCACATTTGTTCTTTCTTGTCGTGCGGTTTGGGTTCTCAATGCTAATTGAATTTCTACTCTGTTCTTTCGCAGATGGCTAGAACACGCGCTTCCTCATCTTCCGATCAGCTGTCCGAGCCCCAGGCAGCTCCCACTAGGGGCAGAGGGCGTGGCCGAGGCCGTGCCAGAGATCGAGGTAGGGGCAGAGCTCAGCCCCAAGCAGCAGCACTAGTGGCGGAGCCTCAGGTTGACTTTGACGAGGAGGTTCCGGCCCCAGCCCCATCAGTTCCGGTAGGCCTAGCTCAGGCCCCAGAGGGGTTTATTGCTACCCCAGTTCATCAGGACGCTCTAGTCCGATTGGTGGGTCTCATGGAGAGTGTTACCCGAGCAGGATTGCTTCCTGTGGCACCAGCCGTCTCTCAGGCTGGAGGAGGAGCCCAGACTCTTGCTACTCGTACTCCGGAGCAGGTAGCTCCCCAGACTCAGACTCTAGCAGTTCAGCCGGTTGGAGCAGCTCAACCGGACATGGTAGCCCAGGCCGGTGATGGAGCAGCTATATCTGCCGATGCTTTGTGGAGATTGGATAGGTTTACCAAGCTCTTCACTACTACATTCAGCGGTGCATCTACTGAGGATCCCCAGGATTATCTGGATAGTTGCCACGAGGTTCTTCGGAACATGGGTATTGTTGAGACCAATGGGGTTGATTTTGCTACATTTTGCTTGTCTGGATCCGCCAAGACTTGGTGGAGGGATTATTGCTTAGCTAGACCAGCAGGATCGCCAGCCTTGACATGGGAGCAGTTCACACAGCTATTTCTGGAGAAGTTTCTCCCTATTACATAGTGAGAGGCCTATCGGAGGCAGTTCGAGCGTCTTCAGAGGGGATCCATGACTGTCACCCAGTACGTGACCAGGTTCATTGAGTTGGCTCGTCATGCTCTTATCATACTTCCTACTGAGAGGGAGAGAGTGAGACGATTTATTGATGGACTCATTCAGCCAATTCGTCTCTAGATGGCTAGAGAGACTGGGAGTGAGATATCCTTCCAGGAGGCGGCCAATGTGGCCCGGAGGGTTGAGATGGTATTATCATAGGGGGGTAGTCATAGAGCAGACAAGAGACCCCGTCAGTCAGGCAGATCCAGTGGTGCCTCGTCTGGAGGCAGAGATTCATATGGTAGAGGCCATCCTCCTAGGCCTTATTAGTCAGCACTTTAGGTTTCTCACGGAGCTCCAGGTGGCCGTGGTCCCCAGATGCAGTATTCCGATCAGCAGTCCTACAGCGCACCACCTGCTCCTATCATTGCACCTCCGCTTCAGAGTTTTCGGGGTGGTCATTCAGGTCGCCAGGGCCAGCAGTCTCAGCAGCCGAGGGCTTGTTACACTTGTGGTGAGATGGGCCACATTGCCAGGTTTTTCCCTCGAGCACCGAGCAGCTCTCAACATCAGGGTTCTCGTGCCATGGTACAGGCACCAGATGTTCGCTTCAAGGTTTCACGTATTAATTTTGATGATAACAAACCAATATAAATCAAAGAACATTTACTTGTGGCAATCTTAATTTTGTACAGATTTATTCAAGAAAGAAGATGCTAGTAAAGATCCAAACAAATATGGGAAAGAGAATATCATGTGAAGAATTATCAAGGAAGATTACTTTCAGAGATTTAATCTCCAAGCGTCATAGTAGGATAAATATTTGAAAGTGAAAATTCAAATATTGAATGGCTTACTACAATATCAGAAGAAGAATCTATGGAAATTATGAATGGTAAGTTCTTCAACATCTTGAAAGGAAAGTTGCTAAAATCATGCAGAAGATCTGTTATATTGTGGGAGGAAAATACTATATGGAAGAGATACTACAAGGCCAAGGAAGGATATATTTTTATGGAATATGTTATGGGTATAGTATATTCTATATTATGAAAAGAGATATCATGTAAAGTACCACAAGGAATTGGCCAAATCTTGCATTTAAGGAATGCTGCACAAAGAAGCCTATTTACTACGTATGAGATGGAAAGTACTGTTCTTATGGAAAGAAGCACGGGTTATGGAGTCAATCCAGAATTACTACAATTATGGAAAAGTAAATCATGGGATTTTGATTTAATCATCATGACTTATTGGAGGAAAATGAGAAATATTTTGAAGAAGAATCTTTAAGCAAAGAAACGTAATTATGCACGGGAGATTTGGAAGGCATAAGGTACAAAGTTATAAAAAGGATTAAAGAAAGAAGGTGGAATTACTTACTACCTTTCCTTATTACAATCAACAGATCGAGCACTTAATTACTTATGCTTCAAAAGGAAAAGTCCATTCAGAATATAAGGAACAACACAATATATGGAATCGCATCCATATAAAGTGGTCAAATATTCCATTACGTGAAAGGAGATATGGAAAACTTTTCCATCGAAGGAAGATATCAGGATGCATGACTCTCTTC
>NW_017672731.1:112531-147396 GCF_001879085.1 Nicotiana attenuata | reverse complement strand
GACGTTGCGATCTGGCTACCATCAGTTGAGGATTAGGGCATCCGATGTCCCTAAGACAGCTTTTCGCACTCGGTACGGGCATTATGAGTTTTTGGTTATGTCATTCGGGTTGACAAATGCCCCAGCAGCTTTCATGGACTGATGAACCGAGTGTTCAGGCCTTATTTGGACTCATTCGTGATAGTCTTCATTGATGATATATTGATATATTCCCGCAGCCAGGAGGAGCACGAGCAGCACCTTAGAGTGGTCCTTCGGACTCTGAGGGGTAGTCAGTTATATGCAAAGTTCTCCAAGTGTGAGTTCTGGTTGAGTTCAGTTGCATTCCTGGGTCATGTTGTATCAGCAGAGGGTATTCAGGTTGATCCGAAGAAGATTGAGCCAGTCAAGAACTGGCCTAGACCAGCGTCAGCTATAGAGATTCGGAGTTTCTTGGGGTTGGCGGGATACTATCAGCGGTTCGTGGAGGGGTTTTCATCCATTGCAACCCTGATGACCAGATTGACCCAGAATGGTCCATTTCAGATGGTCGGATGAGTGTGAGGCGAGCTTTCAGAAGCTCAAGGAGCTCTGACTACGGCACCGGTGTTGGTTTTGCCCACAGGTTCAGGGCCTTATACAGTCTTGTTGTGATGCTTCCCGTGTTGGGCTTGGAGCAGTGTTGATGCAGGATGGCAAAGTCATCGCCTATGCTTCGAGACAGTTGAAGATTCATGAGAAGAACTATTCAGTTCATGATTTGGAGTTGGCAGTCATAGTTCACGCATTGAAGATTTGGAGGCATTATCTGTATGGCGTGGCATGTGAGGTGTTCACGGATCACAAGAGTCTTCAGTATTTGTTCAAGCAAAAGGAGTTGAATTTGAGGCAAAGGAGGTGGTTGGAGCTGTTGAAGGATTATGATATCACCATTTTATATCATCCGGGAAAGGCCAATGTGGTGGCCGATGATTTGAGTAGGAAGTCAGCTAGTATGGGCAGTCTTGCTTACATTTAGGTCGGTGAGAGGTCGCTTGCTTTGGATGTTCAGGCTTTGGCCAATCAGTTTGTGAGACTGGATGTTTCTGAGCCCAGTCGTGTGTCAGCTTGCACGGTCGCTCGTTCTTCATTATTGGAGCGCATCCGTGATCGGCAGTATGATGATCCCCATTTGTGTGTCCTTAGAGACACGGTGCAGCGCGGAGGTGCCGGGCAGGTTACCTTAGATGATGATGGAGTTTTGAGATTGCAGGGTCGAGTATGTGTGCCTAATGTGGATGGGCTCCGAGAGTTGATTTTAGAGGAGGCCCATAGCTCCCGGTACTCTATTCATCCGGGCGCCGCGAAGATGTATCAGGATTTGCGGCAGCATTATTGGTGGCGTAGAATGAAGAAGGATATCGTAGCATATGTGGCTCGTTGTTTGAATTGTCAGCAGGTTAAGTACGAGCATCAGAGGCCTGGTGGTTTATTTCAGAGGATTGAGCTTCCCGAGTGGAAGTGGGAGCGGATCACTATGGACTTTGTTACTGGACTTCCGCTGACTCGGAAGAAGTTCGACGCAGTATGGGTCATTGTTGATAGGCTGACCAAGTCAGCGCATTTCATTCCTGTGGCAGTCTCCTATTCTTCTGAGAGGTTAGCTGAGATCTATATTCGGGAGATTGTTCGCCTTCATGGTGTGCCCGTATCTATCATTTCGGACCGGGGTACGCAGTTTACCTCGCGCTTCTGGAGAGCAGTTCAGCGAGAGTTGGGCACACGGGTTGAGTTGAGCACAGCATTTCATCCCCAGACGGACGGTCAGTCCGAGCGGACTATTCAGATTTTGGAGGATATGCTCCGAGCTTGTGTTATTGACTTTGGAGGTTCGTGGGATCAGTTCTTGCCTTTGGCGGAGTTTGCTTACAACAACAGCTACCAGTCGAGCATCCAGATGGCTCCTTATGAGGCTTTATATGGTAGGCGGTGTCGGTCCCCGGTTGGATGGTTTGAGCCGGAGAGGCTCGGTTGTTGGGTACGGATCTGGTTCAGGAGGCCTTGGACAAGGTCAGGATCATTCCGGATAGGCTTCGTTCAGCTCAGTCCAGGCAAAAGAGCTATGCAGACCGCAAGGTTCGAGATGTGGCTTTCATGGCTGGTGAGCGGGTATTGAATTGTACCAGATGGGTGGTGGGTTAGGAAGATCGCGTGGATGAGATTTGGGAGAGGGGCAAGCTCAGCCCTAGGTTCATTGGTCCGTTTGAGATTCTTGATCGAGCGGAGAGGTGGCTTATGTGTGCTTTGCCGCCGAGCTTATCAGCGTGCATCCAGTGTTGCATGTGTCCATGCTTCGGAGGTATCACGGCGATCCAGCCTACGTGTTTAGATTTCAGCACTGTCCAGTTGGACAAGGACTTGTCTTATGAGGAGGAGTCGGTGGCTATTCTAGACCGGCATGTTCGTCAGTTGAGGTCGAGAGTTTCCCTTCTGTTCTGTCAGTGGAGAGGTCAGCTCATGAGGCATCGACCTGGGAGTCTGAGTCTGATATGCGGAGCCGTTATCCTCATCTTTTCCCCGACTCAGGTACTTCCTTCTTCTGTCCGTTCGAGGAAGAACGGTTGTTTTAGAGGTGGAGAATGTGACGACCTAAAGGGTCATCACCTGTTTTTAACTAAATTCTTTGACTCCAAGGCCTTGAAAACCCCATTTAGAGTCGCCTCGATTTGCGTGCGCAGTTCGGGCACGTAGCCGGAAAGCTTAAATATGAAATTCTATGAAAAAATGCTAAGTTTTGATGTTAAAATGAATAAATTTGACCTTGGTAAACGTTTTGGAGAAACGGACCCGGACCCGTGATTTGACGGTCCCGGAGGGTCCGTAGGAAAATATGGGACGTGGGCGTATGCCCGGAATCGAATTCCGAAGTCCCAAGCCCGAGAAATGAATTTTTAAGAAAAATTGTTTTCTGGAAATGTTTAAGAAAATTTGAAATGAAACTTGATTAGAAAGCGATGGTATCGGGCCCGTATTTTTGTTCCGGCGCCCCGTACAGGTCTTATATATAGTTTAAGTCCTTTCTGGGAAGTTTGGTTAAAATCGGACGTCGTTTGACGTGATTCGGACTTAAAGTTCTAAATTTGAAACTTAATGAAGTTTGAGGAAAAACTCTTGATTTTGAGGTTTGATTCATTGTATTTGATGTTATTTTGGCGATTTGATCGCACAGATAAGTTCGTATGATGTTGTTGAGTTAGTAAATGTATTTGGTTAGGAGCCCCGAGGGCTCGGGTGTGTTTCGGATGTGTTTCGGAATGGTTTTGACTTAGAAAAAAATTGCAGAAAGTAGGAGTTCTGGTGTCTGATATTTAGTCCTATGCGATCGCATAGGCAGCCTCGCGATCGCATAGTGTAAACTTCCAGGTGCCCAGTTTTGTTCTATGCGATCGTATAGATTCATCCGCGATCGCGTAGCCTAGCCACAATTCATTCCATGGGATCGCATGTTTCTTCCGCGATCGCAGTTCATTAAACCAAACCTGAAAAGGCGAAGTCCTTTCTTCTATGCGATCGCAATGCTTGGTTCGCGATCGCAGAGACCAACCTTCAGTTCCCCTATGCGATCGCATGACCTTCTTCGCGATCGCATAGAGTATTTTAACCCAGTTAAATTTTTTAAACTTCAGAAAACAATAGCTACGAGATTTCATTAGAAATTTCACAAAACCTCTTTTTCTCCAAGCTCTTAGGCGACCATTGAAGCGATTCTTCACCAAAACCTCTTGGGTTGGTAATTCTTAGCTTATTTTCTTCCAATTCCTTCAATATCTATTGAAATCCTAGGCCTAAAACATGTGATTTAAGGTAAAAAATTGGGTATTTGGGTATAGTTAGGCGTTTTTGTATTTTTCGTTTATTTAGACTCGTTTGGGGTCAAATTTGAAAACAAATTATATATTCGGGCTCGTGGGTGAACGGGTGATTTGATTTTGGTCCGAACCTCGTGGTTTGACCAAGCGGGCCCGGGGTCGATTTTTGAGTTTTTGGGAAATATGATGGAAAAGCTATAATTAGGCATTGGGTTCGTGTTGTTTAGCATTTATTGATGTATTGAAGTCATTATTGTATAGATACAATTGATTTGGAGCCGAATTCGAGCGGAAAGGCGGTTATTGAGGATTGAATTGGCCGTGGAAGTTTGAGGTAAGTGTTTGGTCTAACCTTAGCTTGAGGGATTAGGAGTTGATTCTTATTTGCTATGTCAAATTTGTTGTGTACGACGTATAGGCATGGTGACGAGTATCTATACGTTGGTGTCTAGTATGACCGTGAGCCCTTAAATTGTGAATATCTTAATTTCTTTGTATTTTCTTGCCTCGGTGATGATTCCTAATTGTTGTGAAAAGCTTGTGGAAGGAAATTATGACCTTTGAACATCGAGGAGCATTGGCTCAAGTTATATTACAAATTGTGAAAGTATATGAAATGATTGAACCCTTTGGAGCATTGGCTCAAGTGGTAAAGCGAGTTATGAAGTAAATTTGAAAGATAGAGAAAGAGTTATTGAAATATTCCCTTGCCGGGATTTAATTATTTAATTGTTGTTCCCTTGCCGGGATTTAATTGTTTAATTGTTGCTCCCTTGCCGGGATTCCTATATGTTCTTGTTTATTTCCCTTGCCCTTGGTTATGATTGTTGTTTGGGTGAGGATGAGTGTTAAAGCACGAAGGGTGATGCCGTGCATTGTTTGCTTTGGTGAGGAAAGAGAGTAAAAGCACGAAGGGTGATGCTTATCTCCCCGCAACATGTTTCCCCCTCCCATCCTTATTTGTTTATTTCTGCTTTGTTATCGCTGTATATTATATAATTGCACAGGTTTATGTGGTAGTCTGGTCTAGCCTCGTCACTACTTCGCCGGGGTTAGGCTAGGCACTTACCAGCACATGGGGTCGGTTGTGCGGATACTACACTCTGTGCTCTTTTGCACAGATCCGGGTATCGGACAGCAGCAGTAGCTCGGGAGCCATCCTTCAGTCCACGAGATTCCGAGGTAGTCCTGCAGGCGTCCGCAGGCCCGGCATCTCTTCCATCTGTTTTATGATCTGTTTCCTTTTGTACCCGAGACAGAGTTTTATTTCATTATTTCAGACCCTTGTATTTAGCATCTTAGATAGTCCGTGTATGTTGTGACACCAGGTGCTGGGTAGAGACATGTATTGGCTATTGTGCATTTTGGTTTTCTAGTTATCTAAGACTTCCGCTAAAAGTTTACTTTCCGCTGTTATTTAATTATTTTTCCATTATTAACTTAATTGCTTAACAAGTATTAATAACAAAAAGAGTTAATGATTTCTAAGATCGTGGCTTGCCTAGCTTCTACGAGTAGGTGCCATCACGACCCCCGAGGCTGGGGAATCCGGGTCGTGACAAGGAACAAGGCAAGTCAATAAATCAATGTCAATAACCCGATCCTCAATATTCAGTGAAACCAGAAATACAAATTATCAAAGTCTTGTACAAATGAACTAACGCCAATACAGTAAAACATGAGATACCAAAATACAAGATATGTATATTCACCCTTATTACTCCTTATAAATCCACTCTTACTCCTCCTGTTGCGGCGTGCAACCCGATCCCACCGGACAATATCAATATCATAATAATAAATATAATATGTTGCAGCGCGCAACCCGATCCCACCAGACAATTCACCCTTATTCCTCCTCAATATATCACCCTAATTCCTCTTGTTGCGGCGTGCAACCCGATCCCACCAGACAATATCAAATCACCCTTATTTCTCCTCAATATATCACCCTTATTCCTCATGTTGCGGTGTGCAACCCGGTCCCACCAGACAATATAAATTCTCCCTTATTCCTCCTCAATATATCACCATTATTTCTCCTGTTGCGGCGCGCAACCCCATCCCAGCGGACATAGTTTAAAATCAACAACAACAAATCAATAACTCAATTACAAGATTTTCTACCACCAAGAGTATGAGTACACGACAATAAGAGAATCACGTAAAAATCAAAGGAATACAACAACATTTACAAAAATAACAAGACGGGTAAGGCACGTGATAACTACACCGGCAACCACAACAATTGGACACGTAGCATATCTGCACAAAGTCATAGAGGAACTCACAATTATGAAGTATCAAAACAATAAGGAAGGCAATCACTTCAACTAAGGCAAATAAGAGTCAAATAACAAGTAAGGAGTAAAGAAGAGCTAACAACATCGTATAGAGCATGTAGAGGTGAGACTAGCAAATAGGAAACCTGATCATATCAGAACAACTTCCTACTTAGTGAATATAAGGACCCAAGAATCCTAAAAGGCAAATTTTCCACAAATAAGTCCGAGCACGCACTCGTCACCTCGCGTAAACGGACTGCAATTAGCAAAGAAGACCTCAATTCCTAAAGGGAAGTCCCCCGCACAAGGTTAGGCAAGATACTTACCTCAAAGACGACAGACCGATACTCTAAAATGCATTGCTCTGGTGAAAAGACCTTCGGACGGCTCAAATCCAATCAAAATAACTTCAAAACACAAATAAAAAACATAAGAGACTATTCCGGATCATAAAGACTCCACCTTTATCAAATTCTAAAGATCGGTCCAAAAGTCGACCCCCGGGCCCGCACCTCGGAAATCGAATTTTTTTACAAAAATCAAATACATATTCTGATATGAGTTCAACAATACAAAATTTATCAAATTCTGATACCATTTCGTCCCTCAAATCATGATTTTTCATTTTAGAAATTTTCTTCAAAAACCAATATTCTCCACAACCCAAAACACGATTTAAATGATAAAAACAAAGATGAAATCATGGAATACATTAAATTCTATGTGAAGAACACTTACCTAATCGATTAGCTTGAAAAACCCTCAAAGAATCGCTAAAAACCGAGCTCCACAAGTCAAGATATGAATAAAATGGTCTAACCCTCGATTTTGGAATGTATTCTGTCTACCCAGGCATTTATGCATCGCTAACGCGGAGGAAGGATCGCGTTCGCGAAAAAAAAATGAAGGCTGCCCAAGTTGCTCATGCGAACGAAACAATGAGCTCGCGAACGCAGAGAAGAATAGACAGAAACCTACGCAAACGCGGAAAGAAGGACGCGAACGCGAAGCGTAAATGTTCCACCCCATAAATTTACACTTCGCGAACGCGAGAGATAGGTCACGAATGCGATGTAAGAAACCAGATAGCAGAAAGAGATGTTCAAAAATAGGGGGAAATGACCCGTAGCCCACCCGGAATACACCCGAGGCCCCCAGGACCCCGTCTAAACATACAAACAAGTTTTATAGCCTAACACGGACTCGCTCGGGGTCTTAAATCACATCAACCAACGCCGAAACAACGAATCAAACCGTGAATCGAACTTAGGAACTTTCCAATCTTCCAACTTCCAAAACTCGCGCCGAAGCCTATCAAACCAACTCGGAATGACGCCAAATTTTGCAGACAATTATAAAATGACATAACGGAGCTGCTCCAACTCTTGGAATCGCATTCTGACCCCGATATAACCATAGTCAACTATGGGTCAAACTTCTCCATTTTCCAAACTTCAATTTTCCTAACTTTCTCCGAAATGCCTCAAATTACCCTACGGGCCTCCAAATCCGAATCCGAACGCACGCCTAAGTCCAATCATCATACGAAGCATCTGACATCATTCAAAACTCATTCTAGAGCCATTTACTCAAAAGTCAAATTCCAGTCAAATTCTCACCGCTTAAGCTTCCAAAACTAGATTCCTTTTTCTAATTCGACTCTGAATCATCCGGAAACTGAATTCAATCGTGCACGCAAGTCGATACACATAATATGAAGCTGCTTGTGACCTCAAACTGCCGAACCGGATGCAATTGCTCAAAATGACCAGTCAGGTCGTTACATCCTCCTCCACTTAAACATGCGTTTGTCCTCGAACGTGCCCAGAATCATCCCAAAGCCATCAAACCACTACATGAGCTCACCGTACATACACCCGGGGGTGATTCCCCATCACCCAAACCTATGTAGGACTGACAACGCAATTTGACTAAAGATCTCACTCATCCTTAGCCCATAACCTTAGGACAGAACCCAAACCTTAACATCTGAAATTCATCATAGGACAAGAATCTCGCATCATCTCAATGCATGAACTTGAATTGAGCCATAATTCCAATCCAGAATACAACCACATGATGTTCCACACAACTCAAATGCCCGTAGCAATGACCTCTGACCACTATAGCTGCTCAAATAACATCCTGGGTGCCGGCAATACACTTCACATTGAATATAACCTTGTTCCGGACTTCCATATCGTTGCCCATGATAAGGAAACATGCAGAAACTCATAGCAGCCCATGAAGTCAACAAGTCAAGAAGCTCTCTCGCCCGCCAAGGGCCGTTGCCCAAATCTTAGTAGAAACAACCTCATACTTCCAAACACTCCCCACCCCCAATTCGATAGTGCTAATCTCAGGTCTAAGAACCTCATCTCAGCCAATACAAGCAGCCCAACTAACAAATCATCAAGGAACCACACGGATTCTCATATCACACAGCTCGTACACTAAACCAGCAATAACTCAATTATGCAACACAAATAAGAGGAAAGCAAGGTATAAGGATTATCTAACAAGTACAACATCTGTAACAACAAAAGTACAGTTTTCATTAAATCGTCCCACAGAGGGAAAACAAAACACCAAATAAACACAAGGAAAGGGTATCCCACATAACATCTGCTGCGGCGTGCAACCCGCTCCCAAATACTCATCAAGCTAAAATGCTTGGTGTATACGGCTAAAATTGGAGAGTCCGATTTTATGATCATTATGACATTCCATAGCCCGTCTCCAGAAGGCTCGAGGCACAACTCGAGGTTCAACCCAAGGGTTCCCTATGCTCGATCTTGGGGCACCGCAAATCAATGGCTATCATGGATAAGCGAAAAATTCCCAAGGCACGTGGTCAAAGCTGACAATGCCTGTAAGAATAGTACAAGTCCGTACCAGACCATTAAGTAGTTGTACCAGCTACGTTTCTTTGTAATAATTATACATGTACTATGTTAGGATTCCCTCTCCTATATTAAAGGGACCCTGGTTATTTCTTTCACACATGAATTCAATACAAGAATAAGAACATTCTCTGCTCTTCAACTTAAATATATTCTACCGTCGCTCCTTTGTTTTTTATTGCTTACATTTATTGTGTTTTATTGATTGTTCTTCATTTATTACTCATCATTGATCATAAAGAGCCACCATCAAGGCCCTCAGAACTATTAGTTCTTCATCGACCATCCCCAGTCAGGCACTCTAGCTCGACCTCGAGGCCCAGCGTAGGCCAGCTCGAGACCCCGATTTATGGCTATTTGGTTTGCATAACATATCATCCTTGAGCTCTTATCTCATTCCTCTAACTCACACTTAGAATATATCGCTTAACAACTAGCATTAAAATAAATCACGTATTTTTAGAACCACACAATCAAATTTAATTGTAGTTACCATTTTCCAGGTAAACAGTTTGGCGCCCACCGTGGGGCTAAAAATAATAGTGATTGTTTTCGTGCTGGTTTATTGAAAACACAAGTTACTCTTCACACTTTTTCTTATCCAAGAATCTTTGATTTCAGGTCAAAATGTCTGACTCAGTGAATGCACATGAAAACAACGGTCCTGAGGACCATGGAGAGAATGGCATAGCTGTTTCAAGCGCCGGTGCACCACTGCGAAACCCTGAGGACGCACCAAGGCCAATCCCCACGGGTGTGGTCTCACACAACGCCCAACACGTCGATATAAGCTCCCACGTTAACGGGAGTATGCGCCAAGAAAACCAACAGGAAGCTCGGAAAACTCCAGTCCGGGAGGAAAGAGAGGCAGACAGGAGGAACGGGACGGGAAAACCTCAGCACATCGTTCATATGATCATTGGGAGGACCGACGTTCCTCAAGGACCCGTGATCAAGCGGACAAAAGTCTCCGCTGCAATAGAAGGGCAAATTCGGGGCCGCATGCCTGAGGACATTCTTGCATTTAGTGAAGAGGACTTCGAGACCTTGTCTCATCCACATAATGATGCGCTGCTAATTTCATTTCTCTTGAATAACATTCAAATTAAACGTGTACTCATGGATCCAGGTAGCTCGGCCAACGTAATCAGGTTGAAGGTGGTAGAATAGCTCGGGCTGCTCGATCAAATCATACCTACCTTGCTAGTCCTCAACAGCTTCAGCATGGCTGGCGAAGCAACGAAGGGGGAGATCTCCCTCCTGTTCAACATGTCTGGTACAATTCGAAATACCAAATTTTATGTCATCGAAGGTGACATGAGGTACAATGCATTGCTTGGAAGGCCATGGATACACAACATGAGGACAATACCGTCAACTCTTCATCAGATGATGAAGTTTCCAACAAAAGACGATATAAAAATGGTATATGGAGAACAGCATGCGGCGAAGGAGATGTTCGCGGTTCATAGGGAGGCACCAACTTCCATACCCTCCACCTCAGAGGAGCCGGAGGGCAAACAGACCCCCGAGGTCGATGAAGAAGAGTTCTTCGCTCCCCCAACCTTCGTTGCCCCCAAAGAGTCGGATTGGAAAAAATCAACAATTGAAGAGCTGGAGCAAGCTGCTTTGATCAAGCATCTCCTAGATTGCATGGTATACCTGGGAACGGGATTAACCCCCGAACTCAGGAAAAAACTCATTCAATTTCTTATTAATAATATCGATTGCTTTGCTTGGTCCCATTTAGATGTGATAGGGATCTCGCCGGAAATAACCACCCATCGACTAAGTGTCGACCCCAGGTTCAAACCGGTGAAGCAAAAAAGAAGACCTCAGTCCGAGGTAAAACACACATCATCAAGGACGAGGTAACAAAACTCCTCAAAATAGGGTCTATTGAGGAGGTAAAATATCCCGAATGGTTGGCCAATGTGGTGGTTGTTCCTAAAAAGGGGAATAAGTTAAGAATGTGCATAGATTATAAAGACTTAAATAGAGCGTGCCCCAAAGATTCGTTCCCGTTGCCCAACATTGATCGCTTGATTGATGCCACGGCCGTCCACGAGATCTTCACCTTTCTCGACGCCTACTCGGGGTATAATCATATTCAGATGAACCCCGAGGATAGGGAAAAGACTTCGTTTATCACGAAGTACGGTACGTACTGTTACAATGTGATGCCCTTCGGGCTAAAAAATGCGGGAGCCACGTACCAATGCCGAGTTAATAAGATGTTCGAACATCAAATAGGCAAATCAGTGGAAGTTTACATTGATGATATGGTAGTTAAGTCCCTGCGCGCAGAGGACCATTTGACTCATTTGCAGGAGACATTCGACATCCTCAGAAGCTACAACATGAAACTCAATCCCGAGAAATGTGCCTTTGGAGTGGGTTNAAGGGTTGAAAATCTTGCATGCATGAGTGACAATAGAGTATGGGGAGGCTGTGAGTTGAAAAGATAGCAATTGGGTGTAAGATGATAAAAATCTCTCACAAAAGGGTCCTAAGATCACAATGCACACTTAGTGCTTAATAATATGCTCAAATGAGCTAGAATCTTAATCATGTCTCTAATTCTTGGTTCAATTTGTAATTCCTATAAAATAGATTGAAGTGCTAAGAGTCCCGGAATTTTGTAAGAATTTAAGGAAAGCTCTATTGAGGTATGTATGGCTAAAACCCCGTCTTTTTAGAAATTGAGCTCCGTTGGTGTTTGTGTAAGTGCGGTAAGATTAAAGTTGGATTGTTGTATTGATCGTTATTACACATGAATTGGTGTTGCAACTTTATATACGTGAAAGATGTGTCTCAACATGATCAATGTGATTTTCTTGATAACTTGAAAGGGTGCGAAGAATATGAATCATGTATTGAATTGCTTAGACCTTAAATCAAGATTGAAGCTGCATTTGTTGTGCCATCTATGTGAAGTCTTATCTATGCTTACAATTTAAATTGCTTTTCTGTGCACCTATTATCCTAAATTGCAAAGCTAACATTGAAATTGGGAATGATGTGAAATGTGGCCTAGTGCCAAAAATGACGTGATAGTTGTGGCCCCAAGTGCCTATGAAATGATATATGTGAAACAAAGATTGAAACGAGATGAGTAATGAGAAAGGAATAATGCCTTGCTAAGGCGGCCTAGCCGATCGGGCCGAGATCGGACGCCATGCCGCACACATGGTGGTATTGTGCTGATATTGAATTCCAGAAAAAAGGAAAATGAGATTGTGATTGAAGTATATGTCTCAAATGAGGCAACCTAGCCGATCGGGTCGAGATCGGACTCCGCTCAAGACAGCGGTGGTATTGTGAACAATGATGAACAGTTTGAAATGCCCCAAACTAAAAGCTATGGAAAAATGATGTGAAAATTGTATGATTCTTTTATTTGATAATGTTGTGATCGTTTAAAGTTGTTGAGTTATACTTGTGATTTCCTTATTCTTGTATGAAAGTTCTTTCTATCTAGATGGTGTTTAGTTATACATACTAGTACTATTCCATGGTACTAACGTCCCTTTTGCCGGGGGTGCTACATTTTTAAATGAATGTAGGTGGCTCCATAGCGGACAGTGCCGATCGCGCGTAGCGGAGTGTCCTCCTCTCAAAGTCTCGGTGAGCCCCTTTCTCCTTCAAGGGTTATGTTGTACATCCTTTGTTGTAGACTTCCACTTTTGAGGTATAGCCGGGGCCTTGTTGCGGGCGTTGTCAGAATTTGTCTTTTGTATCCATAGAGGCTCCATAGACGTTTGTGTGGGTTATGTATGGGTGTTGGATGGGGTAATGAACTGTGTTGTAGCTCTATACTCTAGTTCTTCTAAACTATAACTGTATGAAATCCTGGAAACTTAGCCATGATTAAGATTTGTGATATAAAAGTGAACTAAAAATGTTGAATGATCGATTTTACTATTGTCTAAATAAACGAAAGCATGGTTTCCTTAATCGTATTGAGTTGGGTAGAAAGTGATAATAAGGCTTGCTCAGTTGGGTTCACTCGATTGAGCGCCGATCACGCCTTCCGAGGTTGGGGCGTGACAGCCACCATCAAGGCCCTCAGAACTATTAGTTCTTTCATCGACCATCCCCAGTTAGGCACTCTAGCTCGAACTCGAGGCCCAGCGTAGGCCAGCTCGAGACTTCGATTTATGGCTATTCGGTTTGCGTAACATATCATCCTTGAGCTCTTATCTCATTCCCCTAACTCACACTTAGCATCTATCTCTTAACAACTAGCTTTAAAATAAATCACGTATTTTTAGAACCACAAAATTAAATTTAATTATAATTACCATTTTCCAGGTAAACACTCGAGTTCATTGATCACATGAATACTGATATCAAGCACAGCAGAGTGCACAAGTATAACTGTGGGAAATGAATAGACATAAATAAATAAACATGGAAGAAAGAAAGCACGACTAAGGTGTAATGAGCAAATCAACATCATGAGGGCTATCTCGCCTATATCGCCACAAGACCTGAACGGAATTACAACATGCCTGGAGAATAATCGTACAACCTCACAGCCCATCACAACATAAGAGGGTAGCACATAACATAGGTTAGGGGCACAAATAATATCCATTCTGCCATGTAACATAACCATGATGACAATCTAATAAGAGCACCCAAACTTGACCTAATACAAAATACATATTCTCATTGAGCTTTCAAATAGCCCCCAACCCAAATCCTGATCATTTCCAAATAGGTAAATATCCTTCCAAAATCCACAGCAACCTATCGATAATGCATGCTATTAATTATCTTATCCTCAATGTTTCTTCACAATCCACAAACGGAAATAGTCCACATACGAGAGCATCTAGCCCCAAAACCTCAGGAATACCAAAATTTCCATACCCGAACTCAACTACGCAAATCAAATTGATGATACATCACTCACACCCCATCATTCTGCTGAAGCACTCATATAGAAGTTCCTGGACGCGTAACAAAATCTAAACTTCAAAAGCCTCAAAGCCCAGAAATCACCGTGCCACTAGCCACGCACCCGCAAACCAAAACTCAAGGGTCTTTCCTAAAATACACGCTCTTCACATATGATAGCCAACAATGCCAACACTCTATTAATTTCTGATACCTATTCAGGAGAAAACCACAATGTACAACATATTCCTTATGCCCATAGTAGACAGCCAACTCAAGTCGTTGCTAAACCATCGTGAACTCTCCAAGATCCGTCTGCACTTAACTAAGCCATCAGGACTGCACCTCCCCAACTCAACCGAGTCACACAAACCGTCCAATTTAAGAGTGCTGCCACAAATGCTAGTAGAGAATTCCCATTCAAAAGGACCAATTAGTTCATTGCTATGCTGACCTAACACCACAGAGCTGACCCATTTCTTCGGACAACCGATATGCAATAACCCCAATCAAAGCCCCAAATACAGATGATCCTAACACAAACCATGTATCCCAGAAGCTCATAAACCACCGCATTTCCTTTGAAGCACCCCGTTTTGCCGCAACCACGATGCCCACACTGAATAGACCTTCTGTGAATCTGAAGTTGTATCTTCGACTTCCCTTAATACTGAAATGTAGATTCATTAATGATGCAGAAACACCGTAAGCCCTAACATTCCATGCAAGATCTCAGACCTTAGTCATATACAAATTTCAGAAACCTTCCAATACCACATATATCCATACCTCAGGCCAAAACTGATGTAAATCTGACTCTGTAATTTGAATGCCGCTAGTGGACTCTTGCACTTGGCGCGAAGCCATAGAAAATAACATCTGATGATCCGCAAAATTAACCTTCACAGCTCGCACAACACCAATCACAAGGTACTCTAATACCACCAACTATCCTCAATCAACATCCACCTCATGACCTTGCTATAATCTCGACGACTAGTCAACCAATTAAACCTTCTAAAGCTCGTACTCATCAACTTGATGCCAAAACCTGGTGCACCTCCATATGAACAACTTAATAGCCTCTCAATACCTCTGTATCTTCAGTCTGGGCGGCACGTTGAGACAATGTCTGAGCATCCCTGACTCCCTCGTAGCCCATTCGTAGCATCACGAACCACTGGCGTATAACGGACACTGAAAGCGCAATATCATACACGAGTGGATATAAAGGAACATAAGATATATGCTTCGAGCTGAATCAATATCGCACGGTAAGGAATGAAATAAATGAGATTATCCTAATAGTCATGTAGCCTTTCGAAGATAAGTACAGACGTCTCCGTACTGATCTGCAAGACTCTACTAAACCTGTTTATGACTCGTAGCACCTATGAACCTAGAAATCTGATACCAACTTGTCACGACCCAAAATCCCTCCGAAGGAGTCGTGATGGCACGTAGTCTCTAAACTAGGTAAGCCTAACATTAACATAAATAACAATGATATTTACTAACTTCGAATTAGATAACTCTGAACAGTTACAATTTCCAAAATCGGTAGTACAAGTCATAAGCCTTTCTAGGAGTAGTTATACATAATAAATAAATCACAATTACAGAACAAAAAGGAACCAATGGAAAAAATTACAACAGAAGGTGACTCCGAGGCCTGCGAACGCAGCAACAGGTTTACCTTGAGTCTCCACAGCAACGATCTGCACAGCCACTAACAATCAAATACCTGGATCTGTACAAAAATGTACAGAAGTGTAGTATGAGCACATCACAGCGGTGCCCAGTAAGTATCAAGACTAACCTCGATGGAGTAGTGACGAGGAACAGTAAAGACACCTACTGGTCTAATAAATTGAACATGATATGATAATAAACTAACAAGATAAAGATAACGAAGTAATGCCAATAGCAGGGAGGAATCAAACTACAAACAGTAGAGACAATAAAGGAAAAACATGGATGGTAACAAATGATAACCAAATAAACTAACGCCAACATAGCTGGGACACAGACAAGTAAAGATGTTCTCAAATAAGAATGGCGATGTTAACTCAATCAATCACATCATTTCTATTACACAATTCCGAACATCACAATCCTCGAAGTCTCATATCATAATCAGAACTCCCAATCCTTTAACAACCATGGCACCTTGTGCCCACATATTTCCATCTCACTTTGCAATACAAAATCCACGTGCTACCCAGTACATAATGTCCGTAAAAAATGCAATTAAGATGTTCAAGGAGTCTCATTTATATAACATAAAGTAAATTACAGTTTCTAAACCAATTAAGAAATCAGTGATAAAAGATGAAGTTATTTTTAGAAATCATTTCAGTGAAGAAAATACCCTTTTCAAATAAATATACAACATCGAATAAATTATTGCTTTTAATGTAGGATTTACTAAATTAACACTTAAAAGAAATTCCTTTTTAAGTAAAATACAACCTCAGACGGGTTAAGGAAATTTAATTGAGAAAACTAATTGAAATAAAATATAACAATTATTAGAATTTGAAATATATATATATATATATACACACACACACACGGCGAGTTCAAATTTAAAAGTCATACAAGGTAGCGTAGTATTAATTCCTTTATTTTAAATCACTATATTACTAACAACTCCGCAAGACAGGAGGAAATGACTCAACGTAATAAATTTACTTTGAAAATTAATTCACCAGCGTAATAGTTTCAGAAAAAGAACTCAAGGAACAGCGGCAAGTCAATAAATCAATGTCAATAACCTGATCCTCAATATTCAGTGAAACCAGAAATACAAATTATCAAAGTCCTGTACAAATGAACTAAAGCCAATACAGTAAAACAGGAGATACCAAAATACAAGATATGTATATTCACCCTTATTACTCCTTATCAATCCACCTTTATTCCTCCTATTGCGGCGTGCAACCCGATCCCACCGGACAATATGAATATCATAATAATAAATATAATATATTGCGGCGCACAACCCGATCCCACCAGACAATTCACCCTTATTCCTCCTCAATATATCACCCTTATTCCTCCTATTGCAGCCTGCAACCCGATCTCACAAAGAAAATATCAAATCACCCTTATTTCTCCTCAATATCACCCTTAATCCTCATGTTGCGGAGTGCAACCCGATCCCACCATACAATATAAATTCTCCCTATTTCTCCTCAATATATCACCGTATTCCTCCTGTTGCAGCGCGCAACCCCATCCCACCGGACATAGTTTAAAATCAACAACAACAAATCAACAACTCAATCACAAGAATTTCTACCACCAAGAGTATGAGTACACGTCAACAAGAGAATTACGTAAAAATCAAAGGAATACAACAACCTTTACAAAAATAACCAGATAGATAAGGCACGTGATAACTACACCGGCAACCACAACAATTGGACACGTAGCATATTTTCACAAAGTCATAGAGGAACTCATAATTAAGAAGTATCAAAACAATAAGGAAGGCAATCACTTCAACTAAGGCAAATAAGAGTCAAATAACAAGTAAAGAGTAAAGAAGAGCTAACAACATCGTATAGAGCATGTAGAGGTGAGACTAGAAAATAGGAAACCCGATCATATCAGAACAACTTCCTACTTAGTGAATATAAGGACCCAAGAATCCTAAAAGGCAAATTTTCCACAAATAAGTCTGAGCACGCACTCGTCACCTCGCGTAAACGGACTACAATTAGCAAAGAAGACCTCAATTCCTAAAGGGAAGTCCCCCGCACAAGGTTAGGCAAGATACTTACCTCAAAGACGACAGACCGATACTCTAAAATGCATTGCTCTGGTGAAAAGACCTTCGGACGGCTCAAATCCAATCAAAATAACTTCAAAACACAAATAAAACACATAAGAGACTATTCCGGATCATAAAGCCTCCATCTTTATCAAATTCTAAAAATTGGTCCAAAAATCGACCCCCGGGCCCACACCTTGGAACCCGACAAATCTTACAAAAAGCGAATACCCATTCCGCTACGAGTTCAATGATATAAAATTTATCAAATTCCGATACAATTTGATCCCTCAAATAATGATTTTTTATTTTAGAAATTTTTTTCAAAAACCAACATCTTCCTCAACTCAAAACACAATTTAAATGATAAAAACAAAAATAAAATCATGTAATATATTAAATTCTTGGTGAAGAACACTTACCCAATTGATTTGCTGGAAAATCCCTCAAAGAATCGCTCAAAACCGAGCTCCACAAGTCAAGATATGAATAAAATGGTGTAACCCTCGATTTTGGAATATATTATGTCTGCCCAGGCATTTATGCATCGCGAACGCGGAGGAAGGATCGCGTTCGCGAAGAAGAAAAATGAAGGCTGCCTAGATTTCTCATCGCGAACGCGACAATGAGTTTGTGGAGGCGGAGAAGAAGAGACAGAAACCTACGCGAATGCGGAAAGAAGGACGCGAACATGAAGAGTAAATGTTCCACCCCGTAAATTTACACTACGTGAACGCGAGGGATAGGTCGCGAACGCGATGAAGGAAACCAGATAGCAGAAACAGCATTTCAAAAATAGGGGAAAATGACCCGTAGCCCACCCGGAATACCCCCGAGGCCCCCGGGACCCCGTCTAAATATACAAATATTTTGTATAACCTACCACGAACTAGCTCGATGTCTTAAATCACATAAAACAACGCCGAAACGACGAATCACAACATGAATCGAACATAGAAACTTGCCAATCTTCCAACTTCCAAACTCATACCGAAACCTATCAAATCAACCCGGAATGATGCCAAATTTTGCAGACAAGTCCAAAATGACATAACCGAGCTGCTCCAACTCTCGGAATCGCATTTCGACCCCGATATCACCAAAGTCAACTATGGGTCAAACTTCTCTATTTTCCAAACTTCAACTTTTCCAACTTTCGCTGAAATGCCTGAAATTACCCTATGGGCCTCCAAATCCAAATCTCAACGCACGCCTAAGTTCAAAATCATCATACGAATCCGCTGACATCATTTAATACTCATTCCGGAGTCGTTTATTGAAAAGACAAATTTCGGTCAAATTCTCACCGCTTAAGCTTCCAAAATAAAATTCTTTCTTCCAATTCGACTCTGAATCATCCGGAAACTGAATTCAACCATGCACGCAAGTCGATACACATTATATGCAGCTGCTCATGACCTCAAACTGTCGAACCGGACGCAATTGCTCAAAATGACTAGTCGGGTCGTTACAGTGATATATCTGGTATTCATGAGATTGGGTCGTGATTGCGGGTCTAAAGCTAGCACTCGAATACGGAGCAAAACGAGTCATCCTACGGTGCGACTCTCAGCTCGTTTTCAATCAAGTCACATGGACTTTTCAAATCAAGGAACAAATACTACAAAAATACCATGCCAAGATCTGCAAGTCGTTACCCGAGTTCGACGAATACCAGGTCGACCAAATCCCTCGAGCACAGAATATCAAAGCAGACGGCCTTGCCAAATTGGTAGCGGCCACTAAAAGCATAATCGAAAAAGGGAACGTGGTCACTCCCCTCCACTCGTCGACCGATCAAATCGGGGTAACGAACGATTTCATTTGGTTTTAACTGATTGTTTTTCTTAGTGGAATAGAAGCAGGAGCATTCTCCCAGATACGCGAACAGGGAATGATTGTCGTCAAAGCAAATCCGAAGATGCCAAGAGACTGTATAGACTGAGACTAGACTGCCAGCCCAGAAAACATGTAAATCTCTCCGATATATGTAAACAAAGCATGAGTGCATGAAGCTTACCCGCATTTTTGCCAAATCCATGCTGCATCAATTAAACAAGTTATGTTCGGCCTCGCTAGAATTAAACATTTGGCCTCCTCGCCCGAATTAACATTCGGCCTTCTTGCCCGAATCAACATTCGGCCTCGCCCGAATCAATATTCGGCCTTGCCCGAATTAGCATTTGGCCTCCTCGCCCGTATTAACATTCAGCCTCACCCGAATCAACACTTGGCCACGCCCGAACCAACATTCGGCCTCGCTCAAACCAACATTCGGCCTCGTCCGAATTAACACTCGGCCTCGTACGAATTAACACTCTGCCTCGTCCGAATTAACATTCGGTTTCGCCCGAATTAACATTCTTCCTCCTCGTCCAAATTAACATCCGGCCTCCTCGCTCGAACTAACATTCGACCTCGCTCGAATTAACTCTCATTCGATCTCACTCGAATTAACATTCGGCCTCCTCTCTCGAAACACATTCGACCTCGCGTGAATTAAACATTCGGCCTCCTCGCCCAAATTAACATTCGTCCTCCTTGCCCAAATTAACATTCGACCTTGCTCGAATTAATATTTGACCTCGCCCGAATTAACATTAAACCTCACCCGAATCAACATTCGACCTCACTCGAGTCAACATTCGACCTCGCTCGAGTCAACATTCGACCTCGCTCGAATCACATTAGACCTGCTCGCCGAACTAACATTCGGCCTCCACGCTCGAATCAACATTCGACCTCACTTAAATCACATTCGACCTCGCTCGAATTAGCATTCAACCTCCTTGCCCGAATTAACGTTCGACCTTGCTCGAATTAATATTCGACCTCGCACGAATCACATTCCTCCTCGCTCGAATTTACTAACATTTGACCTCGCTCGAATTAATTCTCACTCGATCTCGCTCAAATTAACCTTCGACCTCGCCCGAATGAACTCAATCTCGACCTCGTTCGAATCGATTAAGACACATTTGACAGTCCAAATTAGTTGAGTGACATTCGACCTCGCTCGAATTCAACTTGCATTCGACCTAGCTCAAACTTGATTCACAACTAGACCTCATTCGAGTTAAATATGGCAACGTTTGACTTTGCTCGGACTAATCAAAGACACTCGATTGCGTTCGAATTAACGCCTACCAACGATTCCTTTGAAACCATCAATCGAGGAAAACGTTCAAGAAAAAGAAAAATAGAATCAGAAATAAGCAGCAAAAGTAGCAATCCAAATCAAAAGAAGTATCAGAAAAGGCATCTTACAAGGGCCGAATCGCCCGTCCAGATCTGAGGACGCGGGTGACCTCCTCCGATGCCGCCATCCTTGCCAAAGATGCCATCCTAGCGATGCCATCCTGGCCTCGTCGGCCTTCTCCAACTCTACTGTCTTCTCGATCAACTCATCACTCGAGTCATTGGTTCGGATCGAACTCTGCTCAAGTTCAGCCTGCGGGGATACCACTTTGACCTGAAGATCGGCACCCTCAGCCGCGATCCTCACTAGTCGACCTCCCCATCCGAATTTCTCGAACTACGATTAATGAAGTTCGCTCACCGAGCTCGACCAAAAGAGGAACTCGATAAGCGGAGGGACTAACTGTATGGGCCAAAACCAAATTAGAGAAATTCGACATACGGAGACAATTGTCACGAGTAACATGCGAATCAAATTGGGTTGTTTGGCCGAGGTCGAGCAGTGATCAATAAGGCCGAGGTCAAGCAATGATCAATAAGGTCGAGGTCGAGCATTTATTAATAAGGCCGAGGTCGAGCAGTGATCATCAACAAGGCCGAGGTCAACCAGTATAGATAGATGTAACAGCTAGTTTTGCTTTGGAATCCTCAAAGGGAATATTCTACTGGATATTCCCCCTAATTGTACTTTTTTAGGATTTTCTAGGGATGTCCCTTATAAATAGGAAGGTAGGACTTCTCTAAAAGGGAGATTTTCTGAACAAGCAGACTCTCTCTAGAAAATATACAAACACATCTCTTTAAAGAGATTAGATTATCTGTTATCCCATACCCTCCGTCAGATCCGAAAATGGTCCTAAGATTCTTGTATTTGTCTATCATTCATCTTTATCAAATGAAAGAGGATCCGTCTCACTCGACATTAGGTGAATCTTTTCCTTTATTTATATTTTATTGCCATTTAATGTTACTTAATGTATCTTTTTTCATACTATTAAATCTGGCCATAATCACTGCCAGCATTTATACTCAATTATATTTTTCTATTCATGTTATTCATCTCATATCTAGAATTAATTATCCTTAACTAGAATTCACCCTCTATTTCCTCATTAATTAGTTTAACAAAAAGTTTAACACTTCTTGGTCAAACAAGTTAAACAATATATAATTTTCTTAGAAATTGAGATCCATATGAGAAGCAAGATTATGAATATAGAATTATCTCAAATCAAATCTAGACCAATACATGATGATTCGGAGAAAAATTATCGTATTATTTGAATACTTTTCATTTGAAAAGGACGAAAGACTTAGGTGGTACGCATGAAGTCTCCGCTAAGAGAAAGTGAAAGGAAATGAATTTTTGTAAAAGAGATTTAAGAAAGAAAAAGGAGAAAGAAAAGAAGAATAACATTAGTCCACATATACATGTATTCAAAGTAAAAATAGCAGGGTCTAGCCAGTTTTCGGATTGGTCATTCAAAAATAGCCAGCGTTTACCAAGTTAATGAAAAATAGCCACTATTATGCTGCAACAGAGACCGGTCCAGCATAATATACTGGAGTTCGGTTCACTTGTGTATGAACTTCCAACATATTATGCTGGAACTCCAAAACACGGAAAGTTCCAGCATAATATACTGGAGATTCGAGCACTTGTGTATGAACTTCCAGCATATTATACTGGACCGGTATACTTTGCTGGAACTCCAGTATATTATGTTGGAGTTCTAGTGTACTTATACTGGAACTCCATCATATTATGCTGGAGTTCCAGCATACTTATCCTGGAACTCCAGCATAATATACTGGCGTATTTTTCGCGTTATGAACAGTGTTTTCGCTCAGATTTATCTTTACATGAAAAGTGACTAAATTTCGGTTACTTTTGAAACTGGGCTATTTTTGAACGACCACTTGTAAATCTTGCTATTTTTGAATTTCTCCCATATTCAAAGTAATCTCGGGTGATTTTTTAAAAATAGCCAGATTTACAACTGGTCGCTCAAAAATAGCCCAATTTCAAAAGTAATCGAAATTTAACCATTTTTTATGTAAAGATAAATCTGAGCGAAAAACCTGTTCAAAACCCGAAAAATACTCCAGTATACTTATGCTGGAACTATTATACTGGAGTTCCAGGATAGTATGCTGGAACTCCAGCATAATATGATGGAGTTCCAACATAAATACACTAGAACTCCAGCATAATATACTGGAGTTCCAGCAAGTATAATGGTCCAGTATAATATACTGGAGTTTGGAACACCAATGCTCCAGTCTCCAGTATATTATACTGGAGCCAGCAAAGTATACTGGTCCAGCATAATATGCTGGAGTTCATACACAAGTGCATCGAACTCCAGTATATTATGTTGGACCGGTCTCTATTGCAACAAAACGGTGGCTACTTTTCATTGACTTGGTAAACGCTGGCTATTTTTGATTGACCAGTCCGAAAACTGGCTATACCGTGCTATTTTTACAGTAATCTCAAGTTCCGTGGAGGCCCATCTCTCTTCAAATTTGGATGATGATACATTCACTAATTGGTACACAATTTGTGGTTACCTACTATTTACACCATGCGCAGCGCCCACTATATTACTGCTTTCTTAGGTTATATACAGAGTTTATGAAGAGTTATGTGCAATTTCTGTCACTATACCAACACATTGGGTAGCCTTGGCCGGTAAAATTGCTGCTATGTGATCAGGAGGTCATGGGTTCGAGCGGTAGAAACAGTCTCTTACAAAAATGCAGGGTAAGGCTGCGTACAATTGACCCTTGTGGTCGGCCCTTCCCCGGACCTCGCGCCCTTTTCATACCATCACCACATTATATGCCTTATCATAATCTCTTGAAAGTGGATAAAACAAATATACCATTATCATATGAAAAACTGCATTGACACCAGTTTCTTGAAACAGAATAGACCAGTTCCTCAAAATGTCCAATATTATTCAATAGTAAACTTTGAAACATTCAGAAGTCCACTGTGACATAGGTAAAGAAGTCTACATACCAGTGAACTAAAAGAGAAAATAGTACTTCAGACTTTAGCTAACTGAAAATTTTCATACTTTAGTAATAGAGGTTGCAAATACACATCCAATGAAAGTGATATGCAAATGAAACTGCAGGCAAAATTAATCATAGACCACCATAAGAAGGAAAGAAACACAGAATCAAAATCATTAATAGAAACACATTAATTTTCAACTTTTACTAATAATAGCAGAACTACAATATAATACCAGATTAAACATGCTGTCCAAAAGCACCAAACTTGTTTAATCCTTTTCATCATCAACATGAAGAGCAATCCTGTCCATATTTTCGCCACCACCTCTTTCGACTCCTCTCTTTTTGAGCAATCCTGGGATGCAATCAGATCTTTAAGAATCTCCTCCTCAATCTCATAGTTAACTATCTTTTCAACACTAAAAACAGTTTGCCAGAATGCAGTGAACCTCATGTGCAGTAATGCCATCAAATCATTACCAATATTCACCTTCATCTCATAGTTACCCAATTTTTCAGGATTGAACACGATTTTCCAGTATGCAGCCATTCACATCTTCAATTCAAAAGCTAGCTGCACAAAATCTTTACGATGCTTCCTCAATACTAAAACATTAATTACTCCAACTCCTTTGAGTTTTATTTTCAGGTGTGGTTTCCCTATAGAAGATTTCCAAAACTTCAAAAATCGCGTTTGTTGAGCCATGAACCTGCTATAAGTAGCTACATACTCGGGGTTACTAGTAAGGTCAGTCAGCTTATCCGTCCCAATGATTTCCCGGACCCATTGAACAGATTCATCCTTCCTCCTAGCAATCAAATTTTGCACTGCCCTCCTAATGAAACACTCAAGTTCCGGGTAATGATGCATCAGAACTTTGATGACAACTTCCTCTATACAGTTCCACATTTTTCCCACAAACTCCTCCCCAGTTGTAGAAATCTCTTTGACCTTTTTCTGCAAAAAAATAAGAAAAACAGCATGTGGGACGACATTTGGCAATCTAGCATCATTTTTTTCTAAAGGCAATCTAATCCCACATGCTTCCTTCAAAAAAAAGAGCTCATCCATCAAGTAGACATCCTCTTTATAAGGGTAATTTGAATGGAGGTCAGCATAGTATTCGTGGAGTTCAAGATCAAGAAACTCAGACCATCTAGCAGCGCATTGCATTTCAAAATCTTCAATGTACTCCTCCAAATCTACTCTATGAAAAATTTTCTTCAGAGACTTCTTAGCCAAACTACGAATTTGCATGAATGCAGCCAAAGCTTCAGCAACAGAACCCAAATTCTGTACAAACTCGTTCAGAGAGGTAATCCTTCTCACAACATTTGGCAAGCATTTGGAACTAATGTTTGCTTGAATTTGCACCAACTTATGTGCCAGAACAGGAATGTGAACCATGGATTTGTCCATCTTGGATAATAGTACATGAGTCTCAAAAAGCCTAGCCACCTCACTAGGGGAAGACTCATTCCTAATCCTATTCCTAACACAAACATAACCAACTCCTATATTCACACCGTGTTCAGTAAGTTTTTCAAGAAACCGCTCAGAAGCCTTATCAACCTGTGTCACAACTGCTAGAGTACTTTCCCACCTTTGTCCACCTTCTTGGACATGTTAATGCATTCAAAATTAGTAGGGAAATCAACAGTGGCTGATAGAACATACAAAATTATGCTTTCCTCAGGTGTTATATAGTTCATAATAATATCTGAAATTCGTTCGAAGATATCTTCTGGTTGTCTGTGAACGGAGACACTAGTTATTCTGGGAAAATCCACCATAGTCAAGTCAGGAATACCATTCTTTTTCACTACGACAGTAAGAGGAATGTTGGATATTCCCTTACCATGTCCAGCTATCTCATTAGTTGCAAGAACAATGGCCTCCGCAACATGAACTTCATCGGTTGGAACTGATTTTCCATTGTACTCCAAGTGAACCTCTGAATCAATGTGATTTTGCAGCCTGATGATGAGAGGCACTCTAGAGCAAATGTCTTGCTCTCTAGGAAGACTGATTCCAGCAAGTGATTCAAGCACACTGGACTTTACAGAAAACTGATCGCCGACTACTACAATAGTAGGCAGCTGAATGCCTTGCTCCATGATGTTGAGATGCCTAAGCTTGTCCACACAATTAAGGAGTGTTGGAATTATATCATCGAAAGATGAAACAGCAGGTGCGTGAAAAAGAAATCCTGAGTCTTGTTGCTCAACCACTGCAAGATGTTCGGGATCAAGAACTTGTAGTGAACATTCACTAGAAGAAGAGTCATTCATGGTTTGCTGAAATGTCGTGGTTAGTAAAGAAAATAGATATTGGTTTTGAGGTTTTCTCCTAGAAGCGGTAGTTTATAAAGTCTGCTGGGATACTGCTATTTATGCATGTTATATTTGATCATTTATGAGCTTTAATTATATATAAACCACTTAAAGATAAACATCAATCAAATCAAATAACTACTATAACACTGATCGCATTGACTAGACAAAATGCCTGTTGCTTTTTCAAGAATTAATGCATCATTGTTGATACATGAACCTCTGCAGAATGGTGTGGAAGGCATAACAAGGGATACTTAAGTAGACTTAATGGTTTTATATCCCCAAATATACTAATCTCGTTTCATCAAAAACTTGTTTGTTACTTTTTCAAGAGAACTTACATGTAATATACTTTGAACTTCTTCTCCCACGAAGATATTAATGCATCAGAAAAACACTTCAACTGCTGATAGTGTGAACAGAATACTCAACTATAATTTATGTTTTTGTTTCTCCCAAAAATTACTGATCTCTTTAACTGAAAACTTGTCGGTTGCTTTTCTCAAGCCATATTTACTCATCAGGAAACCGTTTAGCATTCCCAACTAGTCTCATAGTACAATGCATTTCCTTTTCTTTTTTACTAGTAGTCGTACCCGCGCGATGCGCGGTCGGTATTAAACAATATTATTTAAATTAAATCTTAATCGGACTTGTTTGAACATATTAGATCGTATTACTTTAATAAATTTAAATTATCATCTTATTTGTCAATACGATATACCCAATAATAAAATCTCTATTAAACTAAAAAGACTTATATAGTTATTGAAGAACTTTTTTGTTTTATATTTTTCTTTATTATATTATGCAATGTTTAGTAATTATACATTGTTAATAAAAATATTTATTAGCATATTACTTTGTTTAATATTTTTGCCTGATCGCTTTTTTTTTTTGTAATATGAGAGAAGATATATATTTTATTAATCTTAAAAAAATCAATTTAAATTTTATTCTGTTGTTCTCGATAATATTATCTGAATTTTGATGAATAAAATATCTATTAAATTAAAGGGACTTATATAGTCATCGAATAATTTTTTTGTTATGTATTTTTCTTCATTATATTATCCAATATTTAGTATAATTGCATTGTTAATAGAAGTTTTTATTAGCATATTAGTTTGTTTAATATTTTTGTCTACTACTTTCTTTATATAATATATATATATATATATATATATATATATATTGTTAAATTGACATATGAATTATTAATAAAAAACCAATTTAGTATAATAACTACTCCCATATATAATACACACACACACACTACTACAACTATATTAGGAAGAAATTACTCTCCAATTTAAATTGGTAGTTTTTTATTTTTTTGTTATTTTTGTTTTTTATTGTAAAATAATTTTAAAACTCCAATTTGAATGAGTAGAATATTTTTTTTGTATTTTCGTTTTTTATTGATAACTAAGATATCTATATTTATTAATTCAAGTAATGAAACCAATTAATTCAAAATTTAAAATTCAATAAAAAGTTAGTTAGAAAAGTAGTTTATTTTGTCTTAACAATGCCACTTGGCTTTTTGTGGTTAAGACACTTGTCTTAATGTAGTGGTTTTGCTTCTCCTATTCTATATAGATAGATATATAGATAGATGTTTAGTAATTATACATTGTTAATAAAAATATTTATTAGCATATTACTTTGTTTAATATTTTTGTCTGATTGCTTTTTTTTTTTTGTAATATGAGATAAGATATATATTTTATTAATCTTAAAAAAATCAATTTAAATTTTATTCTGTTGTTCTCGGTTATATTATCTGAATTTTGATGAATAAAATATCTATTAAATTAAAGGGACTTATATAGTCATCGAATAATTTTTTTGCTACGTATTTTTCTTTATTATATTATCCAATATTTAGTATAATTGCATTGTTATACATTGTTAATAAAAATATTTATTAGCATATTACTTTGTTTAATATTTTTGTCTGATCGCTTTTTTTTTTGTAATATGAGATAAGATATATATTTTATTAATCTTAAAAAAATCAATTTAAATTTATTATGTTGTTCTCGATAATATTATCTAAATTTTGATAAATAAAATATCTATTAAATTAAAGGGACTTATATAGTCATCGAATAATTTTTTTTGTTATGTATTTTTCTTTATTATATTATCCAATATTTAGTATAATTGCATTGTTAATAGAAGTTTTTATTAGCATATTAGTTTGTTTAATATTTTTGTCTACTACTTTCTTTATATATATATATATATATATATATATATATATATATATATATATATATATATATATATATATATATATATATATATATATATATTGTTAAATTGACATATGAATTATTAATAAAAAACTAATTTAGTATAATAACTACTCCCATATATATACACACACTACTACAACTATATTAGGAAGAAATTACTCTCCTATTTAAATTGGTAGTTTTTTTATTTTTTTGTTATTTTTGTTTTTTATTGTAAAATAATTTTAAAACTCCAATTTGAATGAGTAGAATATTTTTTTGTATTTTCGTTTTTTATTGATAATTAAGATATCTATATTTATTAATTCAAGTAGTGTAACCAATTAATTCAAAATTTAGAATTCAATAAAAAGTTAGTTAGAAAAGTAGTTTATTTTGTCTTAACAATGCCACTTGGCTTTTTATGGTTAAGACACTTGTCTTAATGTAGTGGTTTTGTTTCTCCTATTCTATATAGATAGATTTTTACTCCACGTCCAACACTATATTTCAATCCGAAGTTTGTAGTTACTTCGACTGGATGAGTCCAGCGAGGAAATAATTAAGTCATAATTCATTGGTTGATGTATCATTACCCCCTTTTTTTTTATACAAGGAGTTTATCATGAATCCACTGCTTTCTGTTGCTTCTGTTATTGTTATTGCTGCTGGATTAGTTGTAGGGCTTGCTTTTTGCAACTAACTTTAAATACACTCTAGGGGGGTAACAACAATAGATATATAATAGCCTGATCTTTGCCTTCTTGTTATAATAGCGTTCTGCTTATTATTTTTGGGCGATCATCCTTATGTAGGTCATGTCTCTTCGTCGAGCTCCTATCTTCTGCTTTCGTCGTTCCGAGGTCCACTCTCATGGCAGTACCTTAGGCTGGGCTCTCCGACCTCGACTGGTATTACTCTATCGGTCTCGTAGACCAAAGAGTAGGGGGTCTCTCCTGTGCTCGTCTTCGGCGTTGTCCGATAGGCACACAGTACTTCTGGTAATATTTTCGGCCACAGTTGATTGGCGTTTTCAAGCTTTTTCTTCATGATGTTCAGTACCGACTTGTTGGATGACTCTGCTTGCCCGTTGCCCGCGGGGGTGATATGGCGTCGAGAGTATTCTTTTGATATGTTATTTCTCAAAAAACTCGGCGGTTTTCCTTCCCGTAAACTGGGGCCCATTGTCGCAGCTAATTTCTTTGGGAAGGCCAAACCAGCATAAGGTGTTTCTCCATATAAAGGCGATAACCTCTTATTCGCGTATTTGGGCGAATGCTCCTGCTTCCACCTACTTAGAAAATAATCAGTTAAAACCAGAAGGAATCGTACGTTACCTCGCCCAGTCGGGAAGGGGCCCATGATGTCCGTTCCCCATTTGATAAACGGCCAAGGTGATGTGACTGAGTGGAGATGTTCGACCGCTTGATTAATCATCGGAGCATACTTTTGGCATTGCTCATACTTTTTCACGAAGTATGCGACCTCCTTTTTCATGGTGGGCTAATAGTATCCCGCCCGGATGAGGCATCTGACCAGAGCCCGATTGCCGGAATGAGCTCCACAATGGCCCTCGTGGACCTCTTCAAGGACTCGTCGCATCTGATTTGGGCCAAGGCATTTCTCTAGAGGACCGCCGTAAGTCCTCTTATATCGGTCGTTGTGGATGATACTGTGCCTGGCCGCTTGCATTCTCAGTTTCTTGGTTTCTTTTTTATCGTCGGGAGTGTGCCGTCCTGTAAATATGTAACAATACGATTGCGCCAGTCCCAAGTTATGTTTACTTTTCTTACCTCGATTTGATCAAGCGATAAATTGAGGAGGTGGACTACGTTCTTGTCTCCGGTTGCGATGCTTTTGGTGGCTGTAGCCAATTTGGCAAGGTCGTCCACCTCAGCGTTCTGTACTTGGGGAATTCGGTCGAAGTGGCATTTGTCGAATTCGGGCTGCAGCTTGCAGATTTCAATCAGATATTTTTGCAATCTATGTTCTTTTATTTGGTAAGTCCCTGTGACTTGGTTGACTACGAGTTGGGAATCACAACGTATTTTTAACCGTCTTGCCCCGTACTTGAGTGCTAGTCTCAAACCTGCAATTACAGCCTCATACTCAGCCTCGTTGTTAGTCATGTACGACCTTATGGACTGGCGAATTACTTCGGTTGTTGGGACTTTGAGTACGAGTCCTAGTCCAGCCCCTGGCGCGTTCGACGCCATCGGTTACAAGACCTAGAAGTCTTATATTTGGGAGGAAGTTTTAGCGGCTTATTTTTCAACTTTGGGCATTACCTTTGCGCTAAAGTCGGCGACGAAGTCAGCAACCCCTTATGACTTTATTGTTGTTTGCTGCTGGTACTCGATATCGTGCTCACTCAGCTCGATTTCCCATTTGGACAGCCTTCCCAATAGCTCGAGTTTATGCAGAATGCTTCTCAAGGGGAGAGTCATAACGACCGAGATAGGTGGCATTGGAAATACGATCTATGTTTTCCCAAAGCTATGACTAAGGTCAGGGGCAGCTTTTTAAGGTGAGGATACCTCGTCTTGGCATCGACTAATGTTTTGCTAATATAATAGATGGGGGATTGGGTATCTTAGTTTTCTCGAACCAGGAACGCGCTTACAGCTACTTCGAATACAACGAGATAAACGAGGAGACGTTCTCCTAGCTCTGGTTTTGAAAGCAGTGGTGGCGACGACAAGTACGCTTTTAATTCCTTCAAGGCTTGGACGCACTATGTAGTCCATTAGAGGTCGTTGTACTTCTTGAGTATGGCAAAGAATTTGTGACACCTATCCGATGATCGTGAAATGAACCTTGACAGGGCGGTTATCCGGCCAGTCAACCTTTGAACCTGCTTTTTGGTGGTTAGGTATTCCGGTATCCTCTCGATGGCTTTGATTTGGTTGGGATTGACCTCGATCCCTCTCATTGATACCAGGAATCCTAGAAACTTTCCTGAGGCCACATCAAACGCACACTTTTTGGGGTTCAGCTTCATTCCGTATCGCCTAAGTATATCGAAAGTTTCTCTTAGATGGTCGATATGATCTTCTTTCCTTTTGGAATTGACTAGCATGTCATCTATGTAGACTTCCATCATCTTACCGAGTTGGTCCTTGAACATCTTCGTCACCAACCTTTTGTAGGTTTTCCCCACGTTCTTCAATTCGAGGGGCATGACCCTGTAGCAGTACGTCCCTTGGTGGGTGATGAAGGTGGTTTTTTCCTCATCTTCTTCTTCTATAAGGGTTTGATTGTAACTTGAATAGGCTTCCAAGAAGCTCAGTAGTTCGTGCCCGGCTGTTGCATCGATGAGTTAGTCGATATGGGGTAATGGGATCAAATCCTTTGCGCACGCTTTGTTTAAATATGTGAAATCCACACATATCCACCATTTCCCATTCTTCTTCTTAACCATAACCACATTGGAGACCCATTGGGGTACTTCGATTCCCTGATGGAGCCATTTTCCAATAATTTTTCTACCTCTTCACGTACCACGTCATTGATTGCGGAGTTAAACTTACGTTTGACCTGCCTCACTGGGGGGAATGAGTCGATATTCAGTTTGTGCGTGGCAATTTTCTTTGGGATACCCGACAAGTTTGCATGGCGGAAAGCAAACAAATCTGTCTTAGTTGTTAAGAATTGACGAAATTTACCTGGTTCCTGAAGTTTGCAGCCGATGTAAGCTTTCTTGTTGTGGTCGTTGAGATCTAATTGAACGGGGTCGAGGTCTTATATAGTCGACCCTGTAGCTTAAATATCAGGGTCTCTGATGACGTCCTCGCTATCGTCGCATATTGACTTCAACATAGTTGATTGCTATGCCTCTTTTTTCTTGCCCTTCATTTCTTGAGCATCCGCGCTGTCTAGGAAATTTTGTAGCACTCCTGAGATGTGCGTTGTTCCCCCCGTATGCTGAATATTCCCTATGGGGTCGGGAACTTGATGACCTGGTATAAGCTGGAAGGGACGACCCTCATGGTGTGTATCCATGGTCGTCCTATTATGGTGTTGTACGTTGTATCTTGGTTCATGATATAGAATGTTGTTTCCAAAGTGACGCCACCTGCCAGAACAGGGAGTGTGATTTCACCAGATATCTGCTCGACTGCATTGTTAAAAATAGTTAGCATGATGCAACGCGACACTATCTTATTTTCGAGTCTCATTTGTTCAAGTACTCGAGGATAGATGATGCATATGCCGCTTCCATCGTCCACCATGATGCGTCTCATATTGGTATCTAAAATTCTTAAAGTAATAACAAGGGAATCATAGTGAGGCAATACCAAACTGTTGGTATCCGACTTATCGAAGATGATACTTTCTTCGAGTTCGTCATACCGTTCACGGGTGATCGATCGTTTGAGCTTATGGGTAGTGGTGAACTTCACGATGTTGATGGAAGTGTCATCGCCACCACCAATGATCATGTGAATGGTGCGAGTTGGTGAGGGAAGCTTCGGTGGTCCTTGGTATTGTTCGCGTCCTCTGGCGAAGTTGGTCCTTCCCCGGTCGCTCAGCAATTCTTTGAGGTGTCCTTGTCGTAACATGTTTACGACCTCCTATGTTAGAGCAATGCAATCTTCGGTTTTGTGCCTTCGTTCTTGATGGAACTCGTAGAGGGCGTCTGAATTTCTGGTGCTCGGATCGGACCTCATCCCTGCGGCCACTTTACCTTCGGTCCAAGCTTCTCTAGGGCGTAGACTATCTCTATAGATGACACATAAAAATTGTGAACGGACAATAAAGGGGGCATACCTTTTCATTCCATTGAGTCCCTGCCCTTGGTCTAGATTGGCCTTCTTCGTGGCGGGAGGAGGACGCAATGGCCGCTCAGACATATGGTTGGTGCTATTCCCTATTAGGTCACGAGGTCCCTTCTGGTATCGTTTCTTTGATCTTTTCTGGGTTCATCCTGTACCGAGGTCAGTCGATGAGTTGCTCCATTGAGGTCGTCCTCATCTGCTCGGATCTCAGCACAGTATGCGTTATGTATTTCATCCCTAGTAGTTGGGGGTACTTCATCAGTCAACTTGATAGATTTCTAGTTTCCCTCAACCATCCCTGCTCAGCTCGTTTTTGAAAGGTTGCGACCGCCATCCCTTCTGACACGTTCAGTAGGGTCATCCTTACTCGGTTAAACCGAGCAAGGAAGTCCCTCAGACCCTCTCCCGGAGGCTGTTTAATAGCGAATATATCGTTCACTCTCGCCTCGGGCTTCTTGGCCCCAGCATGGGCCGTTACAAACTTATCGTCCATCTCTTCAAAAGTTTCAGTAGAGCGAGCAGGCAGTTGAGAATACCATGTTAACTCTCATCCTCTGAGAGTTTCACCAAATTTTTTCAACAAAATGGAAAATACTTGTTCTTTGGCGAGGTCATTGCCCTTCACGTGGTCGTGGATTCGATCCCCGTAGACGTTGCAAAATTATTTGACCAAAAAACGTATCTTGGTTCAAATAATTAATTCTAAACAGGGGTTAATCTTAGTTAAGGATAATTTCCTCAAATCTTGGTATCGTAGAGGTAGTTGAAAAGTATTTATAAAGGTTATTATGGTTCCTTGCACAAATGCCTTATATCTAACAAGAACAATAATTGTATGTGAGACATGCAATAATCTCTCAATCTGATGGCAATCATGTAATTAAGAGGATTAATTTAAGCAATAAAATATGGAACAAAGAAACCTTCCACCTGAAAATGATTGGGTGGCATATCCTCAAACAGTCGAAGATCCCTCGGATCTCCTAAGAATCTCAACAAAAAGTAAAGTCTTGTATTAAGTAGAGAATGAATCTTTTGTCAAAGTGTTGTTCTTACAAGAATCAATTTTCACGTGCCTTTCCTCTCTCTCTTCCTTCTATTTATATGAGATCTTTTCTCAAAAAATCCTAATAGTACAAAGGTAAGGAATATTCACTAGAATATTCCATTCCTGATTCCATTCTGGAAACTAGGCGTTACAGTTCTATCGTCAATGTTCCATCACGATCCTCTTCAACTCCTCGACCATGATCCTCGTTGGCGACTTGACTGTGACTCCCCTCGACTTCTCGACCTCGGTCCCCCTCGGTATTTTGACCATGACTTTCTCAGACTTCTCGACCTCGGCTAATATGACTTTATGACCGTCTTTAAATGATGGTTTGATGATCCTTCTCGTAGTATTATTTTGACCCATACACTCACATGATGCAAAAATCTTGTCATAAATTTATGGGACTATATTTACAAAACTTTTTAAAACGGCTAAAAAATTTAAACACCAGTTCACCAAAGGGATACCTTTAGTGTCAAGTACTTTTTTTGCTAAGTACAACCCTAGGAACTACATATAAATTGTGGAAG
>NW_017672731.1:0-112511 GCF_001879085.1 Nicotiana attenuata | reverse complement strand
CATCAATAAATGGATTCAAGTGTACCCAGACCAGAGAGGATATAACAAGGGGCTAAATGGTAAAAGTAAATTCCAACTTTACAAGAACGTAATTAACACAAATAAAAAGCATGAAAAGAATGTGTAGAGACATCAATGAATAAGCAGGGAAGTAAGATAGACGCAAAGAGTGCAGCTAAGAATAGTAAATCCAATAGTCCCACCAACCATGCAGAAGAGTTCAACGCAGTGAGTTATGTAATTCAATTCTTTCTTGCGCTTCTTGTCATAATATAAAGTTGCAGTATTAGTAGTAGCTGTATAATTCCAACCCTGCTCACATGTCAAACACCTCTCCAATCTCTCTTTCATCTTCACTTCACGTGCCTTTCCTCTCTCTCTTCCTTCTATTTATATGAGATCTTTTCTCAAAAAATCCTAATAGTACAAAGGTAAGGAATATTCACTAGAATATTCCATTCCTGATTCCATTCTGGAAACTAGGCGTTACAGTTCTATCGTCAATGTTCCATCACGATCCTCTTCAACTCCTCGACCATGATCCTCGTTGGCGACTTGACTGTGACTCCCCTCGACTTCTCGACCTCGGTCCCCCTCGGTATTTTGACCATGACTTTCTCAGACTTCTCGACCTCGGCTAATATGACTTTATGACCGTCTTTAAATGATGGTTTGATGATCCTTCTCGTAGTATTATTTTGACCCATACACTCACATGATGCAAAAATCTTGTCATAAATTTATGGGACTATATTTACAAAACTTTTTAAAACGGCTAAAAAATTTAAACACCAGTTCACCAAAGGGATACCTTTAGTGTCAAGTACTTTTTTTTGCAAGTACAACCCAGGAATACATATAATTAGTGGAAGTGAGAGGCGAATCCAGGAAGGGTGTTCAAACTTGAAAGAAGTGAAAAAAACTTTTCGATAAAGGATGATCAAACATAGGACAAGGTAGCTTCACCCGTGAATACAGGAACCTAGTGTAATTATTCGATGAAGGGTGACCAAGCATAGGACAATGTAGCTTCGCTCGTGAGTGGAACCCAGGACATTAGGTCGCACGTCTTAGTGACTTGGTACCAACATTGAAACACGACTTAAGCGAGACAACCTGCATCTAGTTTTAGAAACTACACCATTTAACAACAAGATTTCCAGTAACAGGAGACAGAACAGTACGAACTTAAACCCCAGTTGTGCTTACAAGTATTAAAAAAACTTCAGGTATTAGGTGTCTTTTCATTCATACAAAGATTCAGAGTTTTTCAGGGCAAGTGAGAACTCTAGCAAAAGTAGATGACTCTACTTAGTAAATACAGGGAGTAAAATTTATTTTTCCAACTGCTATTTACCATCTTTAGTATGATAACGCTTTAAGTTCATTGAGAAGTTTACCAAAATGCTCAAAAATTTCAGCTTTTTTTTGGTGTGAAAGATAAGTTATATTATATAAACATTAACAAGTTACAACACACTTGTTTAGTAGATGCATTAGAGGCATCCGTTGTACAACTATACTAGAACTAGTCGTAGTAGTAGGATTAAAACTGGGCAACATAGTAGTAGATGTCATATCCCTAGATAAACTATTAACATTATACAAAACATTTGAGGCAAAAGGTGATTGTGCTGAAGCAGTAGTGCTACTCTTGATTAGTCTTCTTTGTAACGAGCCATGTCGATCCTGTTGATAAGAGGGTATAGCAAAAAGTGGTGGTTTCCCAAAAAATAAGCAGTGCTCCGTTGTATGCATTGCTCCATATGTAGCTAGGTTGTCTGCAATACCATTTTGCTCTCTGTAGATATGAAGTAGAGACGGGCTATCCAACTGTCGAAGTAATGACCTGCAGTCATTGATAATGTTAGTGTATTGGACTGTAGGAGATTTAAACATAGCGATAAGTTCTTGCGCATCTGTTTCAATAATAAGTGGCTTTATCTTCATTTGTGCTGCTATTTTGAGTCCCATGAGCAGTCCATGGAGTTCTGTTTGTTCAGTTGTACCTTCCTGTGCTCGTCCTGCAAACCCTATTATCCAGTGTCCTGTTGTACTCCTAAATACACCACCAAAGCCATATTTGCCCTTACTTGGGCAACAGGAGCCATCAATATTCAGTTTATAGGTTTCTCGCTTTGGTGGATGCCATTTAATATAAACAGGTATTAGGGAGTGTTGTTTTTTGGAGGATTTGTGAGAAAGTAGTATTCAACAGCTGTTTTGAGAATAAAAGAAGTAGAAAGAGTGCATTTTTGATTTTCCATTAAGCGTTTATTTCTGACTATCCAAAGATGCCACAAGGCAAAGGGAATAAGTGTTGTGTTTGGAATATTCTGAGTAGTTGATTGTGACACTTTGTTGACAAGTTGGTGCAACCAGTTAAGAATGGTAGAATGTGTTATAGAAGTGTTGATTGTGTTTATTTGAATTCCTAGAGATGTCCAGAGTAATTTAGCCTGAGGACATCCCCAAAAAATATGGAAAATTATTTCCGGACCTGTTTTACATTCTTGGCATGTGTTTGAATTAAGAATACCTAACCGTGCAAGGTAAGAAGCTGTTGGGAGTCTCTCGTGAGACATTAACCATAAGAAAAAACTTATTTTTGGTGGAATGTGTAGTTTCCATATCCACCTGTAGGATTGAGTTGTATCAGTGGTCGTTGAATTAGATATCTTTATTAGGGTGTTGTAGATAGATTTAGTTGAAAAAATTCCATTGGCTGTGATAGCCCAATAAATTTGATCTGGCAATACAGGTGTAATTGGCATGTAAAGTCTTTCTATTAGAGATTGCAAATGTGCTCGTAAAGCCATAGGTAATTTCTCTAAATGCCAGGCGTTATTGTAATAATAATTTGAGACCAGTTTTGTCTCCTCATATTTAGGTAGAGGTCCTTCCACGTAGTTTCGGAGGATGATATTTGGGAGGATCCATGGATCAGTCCAAAACCTAACATGTTGACCAGTAGTGAGATTTCACTTATACCCTAGACGGCAGTACGACCAACCCTTCATAATGTTGCGCCATGTATTAGAGCCTATGCTTTTGGAGAGAGGGGATGGTCTCAGATTAGCATGTAAGAGCACTTGTGCCCATAGTTGATGTAGATTATTAAAAAGTCTCCAAGCAAAGCTTGCATGTAGTGCTTGGTTTTTGACACTTAAATTTTGAATACCTAATCCTCCTTGGTGGATAGGTTGTGTAACTGTAGACCATTTTATCATGTGCATTTTTTTCTTTTGTGTTGTTGTTCCCCAGAGAAAATTCTTTTGATATCGATTTAGTTGTTTAATAAGAGAAGCAGGTAATTTGATGTATTGCATCAGATGATTGGGAAGTTGGTTTAAAGTAGAACGGATTAGAGTAGCTCTATCCCTTGTTAGAAAATTTATTTTTCACCCTGCTAGTTTGCTTTTAAATTTATCTAGTAGGAACTGGTAATCCCTTTTGGATTGCCTTTTAAAAAAGATGGGATAACCTAAATATTTTCCAAAACCTTTTCCTTCATCCATATGAAAGAGTTGAAGAATATTTTGTTTGATTAGGTCTGAACAACTTTTTGAGAAGTATATTTTAGATTTCTCAAAGTTAATAGTTTGACCAGACTGCCTGGTGAACTGGGTGAGGGTATTAAGAATTGATTGGGACGTTGGATCATTGATTGGAGATGTAAGTATAATATCATCAGCAAAGAATAAATGGGAGATTTGAGGTCCTCCTTTTGCTAATGAAATTGGTAGCCATCCCCGATAATCTACTGTTGTGGTTATTTTTCGTGATAACATTTTCAGGCATAGAATAAATATATAGGGTGATAAGGGATCACCTTGTCTTATGTCCCTTGTTGGTTGAAAGTATTCAGTGGGATTACCATTAATAAGAATTAACGTGGAAGTAGTAGTGATACAAGACATAATTAATTTAACAAAGTCAGGAGGGAAATTCAAGGTAATTAGTGTATGATGAATGAAAGACCATTCCAACTAGTCGAAAGCTTTTTCAAGGTCTAGTTTGAGAAGCATTTTAAAATTGATACCCTTAGTTTTTTCAAAATTACGAATGATTTCTTGTACAAGTATAGCATTATCAACTAACCTTCTGTTTTTCTGAAAACTGGCCTGACTAGGGTGAATAATGTGTTCAAGAATTGGTTTTAACCGGTTCACAATAATTTTAGTAATTATCTTATAGATGGTATTGCAAAGGCTTATGGGCCTATATTGTGAAATTGTGGATGCATTATCATTTTTCGGAATAAGGCAGGTGTAAGTTGTGTTGATTTTAGGATCAATCTAATGATCTTGAAAAGCCTTATGACAAAAGTATTTGACAGAGGGACCTATAGTGTCCCACTATTTTTGATAAAAAAGGGGGGTGTAGGCCAACCGGTCCAGGCGCCTTTAGTGGTTGAAATGAATGTATTGAGTTCATAATTTTCTCATCTTGTAAGGGATGGATTAATTGAAGCTGATCATCTCTAGTTAGGACATTGGTAGGAAAGAGATTGGTTTTTGAGTAGGAAACTGTATTTGTAGTAGTGAATAAGTTTTTATAAAAAAGAATAATACTTTCCTTTATTTGGTGGGGGTTTGTAATCCAGTTTCCCCCTTGATCTTGAATAGCAGTTATTCTATTATTTCTTCTTCGATTTAAAGTGGTTAGATGGTAAAACTTTGTATTTGCATCACTATCATTTAACCAATTTATGCGTGATTTGAATTTCCAAAAATCTTCCTCTAATCTTAGTATATGGTTATACTCTTTTTTAGTTGTTGTTCCAAATTTTGAAGGAAAAGACTAGTTGGATAATGCATAGAAGATTGGATTCCTCCTAAACGGGCTAGGAGTTTCCTTTTTTGCTTAAAAATATTACCAAATGTTGAAGAATTCCATTCTTGCACTAGATGTGTAAACTTCTCTATAGCAGGTAGTACATGTAAATTATTAGACCAAGCTTGTGCAACAACATTAGGAAAAGAAGGATGAGTTGTCCAAATATTTTCAAATCTAAAATATTTTTTCGAGGTAGAGGTCTGTATTGTAGCTCTATTTTAATAGGGCAATGATCGGAATGGGTACGTGGGAGATGTGTTACCATTGCCTCAGGGAAATGGTTTAACCAGTTATAATTTGCCATAACACGATCTATACGTTCAAGAATATTAGCACCATTATGTCTTCCATTAGTCCATGTAAAACGACTACCCTTAAAGCCTAAATCTATTAGATTGCAATAATTGTAACATTCTAGTAGCTTATTAGAACGTGCATGACTAATAGGTAGACCTCCAAATTTATCCACTGCATGAGTTACTTCGTTAAAATCACCTCCTAAAATCCAAGGTCCTTTGTAATTATCATAAACACACATAAGATTTTCCCATAAAGCTTGCCTAGTTGTTAAGTCAGTACTAGCATAGATTGCACTAAATAGAAACTTAAATGAAAAAGGATGAACCTGGATATGACAGTGTATTTCTTGTGTTGTAGTTGTCACAGGTTCCACGTCCAGTACATTTGAAAGCCACAGTATTGCAATCCCCCCAGCTTGTCCCACTGCTGCTACCTCAATCAACCCAGTAAAGTTGAAATCCTCCTTTAAAGTTTGGTGGTTTTGACAGTGAGTTTCCAATAGGACCACCAATGAAGGCCTGTTGTAGTCAAGTAATGACCTAAAATTTCTTCTAAAGTCAGCTGATTGTGCCCCTCTACAATTCCAAATGATGAAGTTCATGGTGTTGTTATCTGAGTCGAATAAATTACTGCTCCTTGGACTCCTCCAGCTGCTGCTCTCTCCTAGACGAACACGAAATGTAGGAAGTAATAACATTGCATATTTTCCTACCCCCGGGTTTGTTGTAGGCCTTATCCGAAGTGAGGCCCTTACTAGCCTGTGAGGACACCTTATATATATTTTCCTTTCGTATTCCTCCTTTTGCACAAAAACTTTTATCCCGTCGAGGCATGCATGCACTGGACGCGTCTCTTTGTTGTATATGATTGCTGCTTCTAGTTCGGCTTGGAAATTCTCTTCTTGTTCTGGTAAATTGGGAGGGTTTGGATGGTGAGGTGGTGACTGGACTTGTGTTGGAGTGGATGGTGGTGTTAGGGCTTCCAAGAGTGGGAGTTGTGGCTGTGGAAGTGTGCATGGTTGAATCCAAAGTGTTTGTGGAGTTGGAGAGGGATAATATGGTAGGTGGATACGATAAGGATAAATGTGTGTGGGATCCCAGTATGGTGTTGGTAGGGGTAGAGGTTGGTATGGTGCAAGGTGTGGTGCTTGCATCATTGACCAGTGGTACCTCCCAAACATGGTCGTTCCTATTTGCATTCCTTCTGCCACTATCTGTGCCAAATCCCTGGGGTTGTTGATGAGTATGGTTACCTCCCTCTGATTGATCTCCATTGTAAACGTCAGTGCATGGTTTTGTAGCCCTATCTCCAGCCATGATACTGGTGTTGGTGTTGATGGAGGAGTTATGCAGTGTATATCAATGTGTTTGGTTCCATGACCAAGTGTGCTGGAGGTAGTGAGTGTGGAGTTGGATTTTGGTTGTGTTGGAGATGTTCGGTAATCCTTCTGTTGGAGGTGGTCGAAGGGATCTGTAGATGAGTAAGATTTTGTGGATGCATCTTGGAAATTGGTGGGAGAAAGGGGTGGATTGATTGTCGATTTTATTTGTCCAGATTGTGGACACTGAATCTTTGACTCAACTACTTGAGTGGTGGAGTTAGGCGATGTGATTGATATAGAAATGGAGTGTGTGTTTGACATAGAAGTTGAAGGAAGCAAAGTGTTGGTGTCATGATGCCCTAGAGACATAGAAGATAGGGTAGGGTTTTTGGACGTTAATAGAGAACTATTTAGGCGGTTTGCGGAATTTTGTTTGTAGTGGTTGTTTATCGTCTGGGTAGTGAGGCAGTATCAGAATTAGTACTATTTGTTTTAGGGGACATTCCTTGCATGCAAGGATTGGGTACGTGGCTCGTTGCATCTGTATTAATAGGTAGAGTTGTGTGGCAAATTTCCAATTGGTCCAAAGGGTTAGTTGTCTGTAGGTGTACTTGATGGTTTGAAGAATTAGGTTGACTAGTGTTTGGCGGTTGGGTCATTAGTTTAAAATAATTATTATCGCCATCATGTGATAGATTAGCAAATTGATTATTGTTAAGTAGGTAATCTGGTGAGTTTGTTACATGTAAATGAGAATTATTAGGAGAAATATGATGATAATTAGCACCCTTTGTAATAGATAAATTTGTAAAAGGTAAAGAATTAGGAGTGTTAATCAAGCTAGAGTCTTTACCATGCATACCTGCTTCGTGGGTGTGATTTGCTACCAATCCGTAGTGCCTTGTGATTGTTTACTCCTGTTGGGACTCGTTTTCCTAACCTGCTTCTTAGGAAATTCCACAGTCTTCCACGCTTCATTATTATGTGTAGTTGTAATAGTAGAACCTGGATTAGGGTTCATAGTTTGGTTCATCATAGTGTTATCAGTGGTATTTTCCTTACTTTGGTAGGTACAAACTCGTTGATTATGGCCTAATCGCCCACATTTTGTACATAATATGTTAAGGCCCTCATACAAAATAATTTGTTTATGATTCCCAATAAACACATGAGTCTTTAACGGTTGTTCCAACGGTACCTCGACGCATAATCTTGCGTATCTTCCCCTTGTCGTGGAGGAGGTGCATGTGTCAACCTTTAATAGTTTTCCGACTTTGTTCCCGACTTGTTGTAATATTTGAAAATCATAGAATTCAGTTGGTAATTCAGGTAATCTTAACCAAATAGCGGAATAATTTATTTTGGATTCTGACGCCATAAACCTTGGCTCCCATTGACGAACAGAGAGAAAATGGTTCATGATAAACCAAGGACCATCCTGTATAGCATGAATCTTATTCTCCTCTCTTTGAAATTTAAGTAGGAAAAAATCGGATCCTAGGTCTATTAAAGGTAAATTTTCAGTTGGCTTCCATAAGGCATAAATTTTTTGCCTAAGTAGCTGATGTCCAATTTTCTTTCCATATAGTTTCACAATAACTGCATGTTGCCATGGTTTTTAAACTCTAGTTTTTTCTTCTGTAGATAAAGGAATAAAGATAGTAGGGTCAGATGGAGGTTCCATTTCCTCAGTAATGATTTTAGGTTGGTTTATCGGATTATGAGGTAGGTTTAATGAAGGTGTGATTTCATGGGTAAGCAAAGTAGATAAATAAGATTTGTTAGTAGGTTGTTTTGGACTACCTAAACCTCCAGTATTGTCGATGTGCATATCATTTTCTGAGTTAAAGGAGTTAGAACTTGTATGTATCCTAGATGAAGAAAGCTCTGTGTTCATAAGAATGTCAGGTGGTTTTGGTGGAATGGATAAAGAAGAAGGAAGTGATGAAGAGTTCATGGTAGAGAGAGTTTTCACTTTTAGCTATGCATAAATCAAGGTTCAAATCTAATTGCAAGCAACTCAAGTATGGGATCATGAAAACAAACAGGGATACATACAACATTTGAAATCATCTACACATAGATACTTTAAATGAGGTTATGATCTTATAAGACAGGGTAAGCTTTACAAAGTCAGCAATGTCATAAAGGGATTAAAATACAAGGAAAGTGTTGTGCCAAACAGGTTTAACTCATCTATACAGACTGAGATTTACATCTAAACATGAGGCAGTTATACTCAATTTGAAAGCAGTTATCAGTCAACTATAACGAAAATGACTATGTCCTATTTTTGTGAAAGACAACTTGATAATAACAGAATATAAGTAGAAAGGTCACTGAAGTTCATAAGAGTTCACACTAATGAGACTGTTTCATATAGATACAACCAACAGTTAGCTATGAACATAATAATGCCATAGTGACAACTCAGAAGTTGATCTTAGAGTTAACGGACATAGATATAGAGAAAGAGAACTTAAATACTAAAACTTTTCATGCTTCAGTTAAATGGTGAAGGATCAAACTATGAACTTTCATATTTGTCCTAGTCAGAATTATCAAACAACAAATCTCGACTACAACAAAATGCAAGAAATAATGTGTAGAGATAGAGATCACAACAGAACCATTAATAGAATATCTGAAGCCTAGAAAAGCATGAGTGTTCATCGAAGAATATTAAGGAAAACTTTATCATGTAGACTATTTGGATTCATAAATGAGAGTCATTAAGGTCACATAACAATCTAGTCAATGCCAATTAGAGATATTCAGAAACATGACAAATGACCACAAATCAATAATACATTATCATGAACCGGAGATAACATTTCTACACTAATGACAAACATCATAAGAGAATACACTTAATAGAAGACACCAATATATTCATGACATTCAAGTAAGATGATCAAAAGAGAAGAGGGTGAAGGTGTACTAACCTTCTCAAGGGCAGCAGACCAAACAAGGATTCCTTCTAATTGCCTAGGACCCAAAGCTTCAAGCTTGAACCAGTGAAAGCGCTCAGAAGAGAAAAAATAGAAATCAGAAGAAACCCTAGTTTCTATGAAAATCTTAGTATTGCTTATGTGTTCATGTAAGGTCATGTGAGTTTGTAGGTGATTCTAGGTGAGAGAAATCACGACCTGTAACGACCCGACCGATTGTTTCATGAGTTACAGCCCTATTTCTCCCATTTCTTCTTCTTTATGTGTTGATCAGCTACATTTCATCCTATCGTGTTGGTTAGTTCGGAAATAGATTAGTCTTGGAGAGATATGAGACACTTAGTCTCTTAAGTTGGTCATTTAGTTGGAAAAGTCAACCGGAAGTTGACTTATGGTAAATGATCTCGGAATTTGGTTTTTATGGCTCGGATAGCTTCGCTAGGTGATTTGGGGCTTAGGAGCGTGATCGGAATGTAATTTGGAGGTCCGTGGTAGATTTAGGCTTGAATTGGCGAAATTGGAATTTTAGCATTTTCCGGTTGGTAGTGGAAATCTTGATATCGGGGTCGGAATGGAATTCCGAAAATTTGAGTAGGCCTGTTGTGTCATTTGTGATGTGTGTACAAAATTTTAGGTCATTCTGATGAGGTTTGATAGGCTTATTGATCGTTTGCGGAATTCGGAAGTATTGGAATCCTTAGGCTTGAATCCGAGGGTGTTTTGATGTTTCGATGTTGTTTGATATGTTCTAAAGGTTGGTATAAGTTTGAATAGTGATATCTAACTTGTTCGTATTTTTGGTTGAGGTCTCGCAGGCCTCAGGGTGATTTCGGAAGGTTGTCGGAAAGTTTGGTTTTTGTTATTGAGCTGTTTCAGTTGTTGTTCCTGTCATAACCGCACTTGCAGAGTGGAAACCACAGGTGCGACGCCCGCAGGAGCGAGGAAGCAGCTGCACATGCGGCCATGAGCAAGAAGTCCAGAAACCGCAGGTGCGGAAGCTGGAACGCACCTGTGGTCACGCAGGTGCGGGTAAGGAGGCGCAGGTGCGGTATAAGGGAAATAAGTGAAAAACGCAGATGCGGTTAGGTAGACCGTAGAAGCAAGAAAAGGACCGCAGGTGCGGAATCCCTAGGTCAGAAAGTATATAAGTTCCCTTCGCGAATTTTGCCCATTTCCACCATTTTTTAGACGGGCTTGGAGCTTTTTGAGAGGTTTTGAAGAGGGATTCGAGGGGTAACGCTTGGAGGTAATATTTTTGAACTCAATACTCGATCCTATGGTGATTTCTAACTGATTAGACATGAAATTAGTGGAATTTAAGGGTTAAAATTGGAGAATTAGGGCTTAATTAGAGAGTTCAAATTGGGGATTTGAGGGGCCATTTGAGGTTCGATTTTGATGTTCTTGATATGTATAGACTCGTGGGAGGATAAGGATTCTAGTGATGTGATTTTTATCAAATTCCGAGACATGGGCCGGGGGGTCGGGTTTGACAAATTTCGGGATTTGGTGATGTAATTTGATTATTTTCGCGTGGTCCTTGTTCCTTTGGCATATATTGATGTTGTGATTCTAATTTTGGATAGATTCGGGGCAATTTGAGGCCGAGTTGAGTGGAAAAGGCATCGCGGAGTGGGTTTTCATCCGGTTTGAGGTAAGTAACGATTGTAAATCTAGACCTGAGGGTATGAAACCCCGGAATTTCGTACTGTTTTGATAAATGAGGTGACGCACATGCTAGGTGACGGGCGTGTGGGCGTGCACCGGTAAGGGATTGTGACTTGGTCCGTCCGGTAGTAACTGTAGAGTTGCTTATTTTGATAAACTCTATATGATATCTATGTGGTTTAGAAATGAATCTGTTAATTTGGGCTGAATGCCGTGTTTGGGGCCTTGTGCCGAACTGTTTGAACCCTCAGAGGTATTCTACTACTTTCCTCACACTGTTTTGATTTGAAAGCATATCCTCAGTCATGATTTCTACCTGTTTACTTTTGATTTAGTCTTACTCTGTTTTAAGATATTTGAAAGTTGTTTGGACTGAGTTCCCTGATTTTTTTCACTGAAATGCCCGAGTGGCTGTGAGGTTGATGACTGAGAGAGGCCGCGGGCCGAATGGTCAGTATTATATATATATATATATATATATATATATATATATATATATATATGGATCGGGCTACACGCCGCAGCGATATTTATATGTATATGGATCAGGCTGCACGCCGCAGCGATATGTAAGTAGAGGGATATATGGATCGGGCTACACGCCGCAGCGATATTTATATGTATATGGATCAGGCTGCACGCCGCAGCGATATGTTGGATCGGGTTGCACGCCGCAGTGATATAGCGCTTGGGCTGTAGGAGCCCCTCCGGAGTCTGCACACCCCTAGTGAGCGCAGTCGACTATATATATTTACGGATCGGGATGCACGCCGCAACGATCATTATTATGAGATATCTATTGAGCGAGTGCTGAGTGAGAGTACTGATTGACAAGAGTTGAGTCACGAGTGACTGAGAGGCTTGCCCGAGAGGCTATATATATATGAGTGATACTTTGCCCGAGGGGCTTGTTTATGAACTTAATGTTTTTCACCCTTCTTTTATGCTGAGCCTCTATTGAAAAATACTGACAAATGTTTAATTAACTTTCACTGAAACAAGAGTTTTTACGAGCTGTTTGGAAATTGGACTACGGATTTGATTTTGATATTTCTATTGAGATTCTATATTAGTTTATGTATATGATTTAAATGCTCGTCACTGCACTCAGCCTTTATTTACTTTGGTTATTTACTGAGTTGGCGTACTCACGTTACTCCCTGCACCTTGTGTACAGATCCAGGTGCCAAAGCTTCAGAGTGAGAGCTTTCAGCAAATTCTGATTATTTACGAAGATAGCAAGGTAGCTGCATGGCGTTCGCAGCCCTGCCTTTCTCCTTCCTATCCTTAGTGTTATTTATTTCAGTCGTTTTTTGTATTGAGTAGACAGTACTGGACAGTATCGTAGTGGCTCATAACTAGTGACACCAGGATCGGGCAGTATGGATGTATTTGCGTATTTTGTTCTTTCTTCCGCGTATTTTGTTATACTAAATGAAAGACTTGTGTTTATAACTAATTTGGAAAATGGATTTGCAAAAGACCTTTATGTTATCTGTGTTGAATCGGCTTGCCTAGTATTGTGATAGGCGCCATCACGACCGGGGTGATTTGGGTCGCGACACGACCCTGTTAATAGTGCCATTTAATGGCTCTAGGGTTTCAACAAATTCAAACTGAGAGTGGAAGATGACGGCGAGTTAATGATGTGAGCATAATCGGGTGAAATCGGAAAGAATAAAGGGGAAAATCAGTATTGAGTTTACCAGAGCACGAGGGGGCCGACTATTGAAGCCTTTGGACCAGCGGCCAAACCCTAATGTCCAGAGGTCACTGTGTTTGACCACTGGACAACGAATAATAATGAAGCTGAAGATATTGATCATGCATGCTCCGACTTGATAGAACAGAGGAAGGGTTGATTGACTTTCAAGTTGCATAGTTTAGGTCTAGGATTTCAGATTTGAGATTCAAATCGAATCGATGGAAATGGAATACAAATTGGCGAGATTCGCAGTTAACAGGGACAAAATGGATATCTTAGGGCTTGATTTGTGATCTTGCACAAATTTTTTCAAGGTTTTAGGGTTGATAGGGCTGATGGTGATGAGAGAAAAAAGAGAGAAAAGGAAAGAGAGGCGGCATGGGAGGTGGTACATGATTAGGGTTTAGGGGATCATCTCTGAGTTAAGATTCAGAGATGGAACAAGAGTCGTCGGATCTTTTGATCAATGGCTCCAATTGTTTTGATAACTAAGAATTTAGAAATGATTTAATGGGGAAATAGCGATGGTCATTGGATCTTTCTGATCAGACGGTTGAGATTGAATTTTAATAAGATTAAAGAATAAGAAGGAAATTGGGGTAAACCCGGACCATTGATGAGATGGATCGATGGTCCAGATTCTATTTGTGCTTTCTTTATGAGTGAGAGAGACGAACAACGTGGCACTCTATGATTGGTTAAGGGAGAGGGACGCGGATCGCCACAGTGGATTAGAGGGGTTGTTTGGACTGGGTCATTTCGATTGGGCTTGGTCATTTGGGCCAAAACTGATTTAAAGAATAACCACTTTGTGTTTAATTGAGAATTGCAATTATAGCCTTTAGCCTCTTTTGATCCCCTTTATAATTAAATTATATAAGCTTAATAATTTGGTAAAATTATATATACTAATAACTATTTTAGTTAAATATTTATAAATACTTCATTTTCAAATTATAGCACTAATTTCAAAATATTAACATAGTAATCTAATTAACTAAAAATTAAGGAGTAATTCATCAAATTAATTATAAGTCCTACGTGATTTGTGCGTGTGTGTGTGTGTCTATATATATATATATATATATATATATATATATATATATATATATATATATATATAAGGTTGTTTTAATAATCTTAAAATAGTAAGTATATTTTTAATTACATAATACTAATTCTAGGTGATTAATTTCAAAACTAATACTTAATTAATTTGTAAAAATAGGTATTTATTTATAGAAAATACTTTCAAAAATATTTATTGTAAATTATTAAGTATAAGTAAATTAATTTTAAAAGGGAGGATCAAAATTGATCGTCCATCGAACCCAGTTTAAATTAGGGTTTGAGGAGAGAGTAGCTCTGGAGAAAAAGTGGTGATCACTGGACGATTTTCTTTGAGAGAGCTTTAATGGCCGCTCCAGCCGGCGGCCAGCCCACTATTACGGCTGGTCTGCTTCCCCCCCCCCCCCCCGTCCATCGCCCCAGCCCTTGTTTCAACAAACACCAATGCCCAGCTTTTAGATTACTCAAAACTATTAAAACCCTCCACCATAATGCTTTAAATGAAGCAACGTAGGATTCTGTCGACCCTATACCAATGCGACGAGTCTCGTTTTTGAATGGACAGCCCTTAGTGAAGTTCACTGAGGTAGAAGTGGATCGCATGAACGCTATAGAAGGCTTACAATATGCTGTGGTGGAAAAATTTGCGTATGGATGGCCAGAATTGCAAGAAATTTGCCGCATTGTACCTGCTCAATGTGGAATCAAGGGAGAATGTAATATTGGATTGCTAGAGATAGGCATGTTCTTATTCGACTGACTTTATGGCAAGACTTCATTGATTTTACGTCGAAAGGTGGCTATTATGTTAAGGATAAAGCTGGCTATGTATATCAGTTGCGACCTCTCATCTATGATGCTAAGTTTAAGGCTGGGGAAGAGACTCCTATGGCTATGGCATGGATCTCTTTTCCAGGTCTGTTACCAACGTTTTTTGTTAAAGAATGTTTATTTTCACTTGCTTCAGGTGTTGGTAAACTACTTCATCATGATATGGCTACGATCAATAAGACACAACAAGGTTGTGCACGAGTAAAGGTACTTGTTGATTTATTAGTTGATCTTCCTAAGAAGGTGCGAATGGATATTGAAAACAAGGCTACTGGTGAGACAAGGACTGAGTGGGTTACAATTAAATATGAGATATTGCCCAAGTACTGTAAACAGTATCGATTGCAATGATATGAGGAGACTGAATAAGGAGCCTTTGATGATCCTTTCAAGTGGAAAAGTAGTTGGGAATGTCGGTGAGCAATGAAAAGAAGTAAGGTATAATCGAGTAAAGGAACTGGACAGCAAGGTGAGGTGCAAAAAGCTGGACAGCAAGGTGATGTGCAGAACCAAACTGGGAAGGAAATTGTTCCTGTTGTTAATGAGCCTCATAGACTAACAAATTTGCAGTCTTAGAGATAGTGAATGTGGAGAAGGAAGATGACAATCAGTTGGCTTTGGTGGAGAAATCAGCCTTGCAAACTAGTCCTAGACCTACTCCTAACAAGACTGGGAGATTGAATCCAACAGTAGTAGTATTTAATCATGCAATAACTGGGACAAGTTTGGTGGAAAAAAGAAAAACTCCTAGTCCTAAAAAAGCTGGGAATGGTACAACAGAAGGAGAAAAAGGGAATCAACGGCTCAATGGGTTAATAGGACTTTTGTTCCTACAAATTCAGCTCAAAACAAGAGGACAATGCTAACAGTGTTAACAAGGAGTAGCAGGGAGCATATCTGCCTCACTTGGTTACTACAAATCAGTCTTGCCGAGAAGTGCCTTCACAGTCTTTAGCTAAAGGAAATATTCAGTTAGGTAGATTGTGGAGTGGTCAAATGGAAGAGGAATCTGAAGAGAAGGAGAATTTCACACTGATGAAGAACAGGTGGATGAAGAAGGTGATAAACAATCCTGCAGGGAAGATGTAGATGAGATGGTGAAATTTGTAGCTGAGGGAAACCAGAATGATGGTGAGCAGTCAGTGTTGAAGAAGATTGATGGAAATGCTAAACCTGTTAAAATTAATGAACTTAGCCCTAAACCTAAACCCAAACCACCAGATAAAACACAACCTAAACCAGCCATTCAAGATAAGAATCCCAATCCAAACCCTGTCTTCCTTGATATATCCTTAGCTCCAGTAAATCCTAACATACAAAACAATGATAATATCATCCCATCAGAGAGACCTGTATCATTTGTAGCTCCAGTAACCAAAAAACCTCCTAAAGGCAACATTGCCTTAGCTCCTAAACATGTGAAGACTCAATTGGTTAAACAGCACAAGAATGATGAACAAGACACTAACGGGAAGAAGGATGGACCAGACATGGATAAGGAAACCATTGAACAGAACTTCATGCACATAGCAAGACAAGGTAATCTATCCCCTAAAGTGATGGATAAGGTGAAATGAGCTGGCAAAGGCAAGAAGAAACAGCAAAAGGAAAACACCTGTGTCCCAGGTACTGGTGTTCAAACAAGGAGAACAGTTTCCAAATCGATTGTTTAATCATAAATGCCATCATTTTGAATATTAGATCAGTGAACACACAACAAGCCTTTGAAAGTATTATTACAATGCATAAACAACACAAATTTAGGTTTGTGGGACTAATGGAACCAATGCAACAATCGAGAAAGCTTGAAAGATACAGGAGCAGACTTGGTTTTGCACAAACTTTTGTAAATTTTTCTAACAAAATATGGGCTTTTGTTGATGATGGATTTGAGGTTATGGTATTATTAACATGCCAACAGCTCACTTTTAAGGTTGACTGAGATCAGTACTCAACAAGAAACGATTCTCACGCTAGTATATGCCTATGCGATCATATTGAGCGTATAGAACTGTGGGATACTTTATATGCTTTGGCAAGTGATATGATTGTTCCATAGATTGTTGGTGGGGATTTCAGTGTAATATGGGATGAGGAGGAGAAGTTTGGAGGTCTGCCAGTCCCTTTGAATGAAGTTGATGACTTTAGGCACTGTATTAACACTTGTAATCTCAATTATCTTGGATTCAAGGGAAGCATATTCACATGGTGGAATGGTAGGGCTGAAGAGGACTGCATTTTCAAAAGGTTTGATTGAGTTTTGGCCAATATGGAATTCCAGCAGCTATTTCCAGGAGTGGAAGTAACTCATTTGTCAAAAATTGGCTCCGATCACTGTCCTTTATTGATTAAGTGTGATCCAAATCACACGCCTATTAAGAAACAGTTAGGTTCCTGAAATTTTGGACAGAACATACTACCTTTCAAGATGTTGTGAAGGAGAATTGGCTTGATGAGAATATGGCTAAATTTCACGCTAGTTCTTTCACTATCTTCAACAATAAACTGACGAAGTTGAAAAGAGCATTGTCAATATGTAGTAAGGCTACATATGGGGATATATTTCAAAAAGTTGCAAGTTTAGAAGAGGTGGTTTTGGTGCATGAAGTACAGTTTGAGCTTAATCCCACGAGACTGAATAAGGAAAGGCTAAATAAAGTGCAAGTAGAACTCATTCGATATTTAGCTCTTGAAGAACAATTTTGGAGGCAGAAGGTAGGTTTAGCATGGTTTAAAGATGGGGATCGCAACACCAAATTCTTTTATGCTCAGGTGAATAGGAGAAGGAAAAGATTGCAGTTAAAAAAGATTCAGAACAGTGAAGGCAACTGGATAGAGGGGAATGACCAAATGGCTGGGGAGGCTGTAAAGTTCTTTCAATCTCAATTTCATGAAGAAATGGTGCCTACTACTTTTGGGATAATCGATCATGTCCCTAGCATGATTTATCTAGAGTAGAACCAGGTTCTACTTGAACAACCAACAAAAGAAGAAGTGAAGCAAGATGTATTTGGATTAAATAGAGACAATGCTGGGGGTCCGAATGACTTCACAGGTAAATTCTTTTATCACTGTTGGGATATTGTAGGAGATGACGTGTTTGCTACGGTCAAGGATTTCTTTAATGGTAGGGAGTTACCTAAGTTTATCACTCATACAAACTTAGTGTTACTACCAAAGAAGAAGGAAGTGAATACTTTTTCACACTTGCGACCAATAAGTCTTAGCAATTTTATTAACAAGGTGTTCTCGATGGTCATTCATGAAAGAATTGCTACACTACTGCCTTCTTTGATTTCTGATGAGCATGATGGGTTTGTTAAAGGGAGGAGCATTGTGGAAAATATATTGCTGACGCAAGAAATAATTACTCAAATCAGGCTAAGAACCAAGGTAGTTCCAAATGTGGTGATCAAATTGGACATGAAAAAATCATATGATAGGCTTTCTTGGTTATTCATGACTAAAGTATCGAGAAAGATGGGTTTCTCTGAAAGATTTATTGGAATAGTGTTCGGCATTTTCTCCTATAATTGCTATTCTGTGTTAATGAATGGACAACCCTATGGATTCTTCAAATCTACAAGAGGAGTCAAGCAAGGTGATCCCCTATCACCTACTTCGTTTATTTGTCTGCTGAAGCATTGTCGAGGGGTCTCAATGCTCTACATCAGAATTTGTATTTCTGTGGATTTGGAGTGCCAAAATGGAGTCCCAAGATTAATCATATTGCTTATGCAAATGATACCATCATCTTTTCTTCCTCTGATGAAACTTCCTTACGCTTGATTATGGAGGTGTTGATGGCTTATGAAATTGCTTCTGGATAGCTTATTAATAAAGCAAAGTCTGCGGTCTACATGCATCACTTAACCAATATGGAGGTAGTGAACAAAGTGCATAGGGTAACTGGTATTTGAAGGCAGGATTTACCATTCACTTACCTAGGGTGCCCCATATTCTATGCAAGGACGAAAGTGGAATACTATCAGGACTTAATGAAGAAAGTGCTGGATAAGATGCAATCGTGGAAAGGGAAGTTGTTATCAATTGGAGGTTGGGCAGTGTTAATAACTCATGTACTTCAATGCATGCCTATACACCTGCTATCAGCAATGAATCCACCATCATGTGTCATCAATAAACTCCACAAAATGTTTGCTCAATTCTTTTGGAGTAACACTATAGGAGGTAAGGCAAGGCATTGGGCATCTTGGTGGAACTTTAGAACGAAACCAACACTTTGAAGTTCATTCATGAGCCAAAAATATTGTAAGAAGATTAATGCAATAGTGGTGCCATGGAGAAATGGATCACATGTTTGGAGGAAAATGCTTGATTGTAGAGATGCAATTGAACATCAGATCATATAGTAGCTGTTGATACCCAATTTTTTCCAAAAATATTTTTTAAATTGCATATATACCTTCAGAATGATGCAGCAACAGCAATTGGTATTTTTCCATAATTTTTTTATATTTTATTAATTTACCCAGCATTTTATTTCCAATAGATAATTACAGAATTGCATCACAAGCGATTTCAAAAGCATTTCTTGATTTAATTTATTATTTATGGTCCTATTTAAACCAAATTATTTCATAATTAGCCAAATTGGCATCGTTTGGCTACAATTGCAATAACTTTGCAATTATAGCCCAAGCATATGATTTTGTATTATTTTTTTACCAGAAATTAATCATTTGTATTTTAAAATATTAAATAATCATTTTTAATTATTTTCTGTGCATGAAATTCATTTTATATAATTATTAGCTATTTTGTAAACTATTTTAATTAATTAGAATTTGTTATTTAACAAATAGCCTAATTTCATTTCAATTCTAGCCTAAATTAAACCAGACCCAAACCTGATTAAATCAGCCTAATACCCCTAAGGCCCAATCCACTATCCTACCCAACCCAATCCCTATTTAATCTAGACCGTTGATCAATTTTGATCAACGGACCAGATCCATCCTTACCTTAATTAACCTAATAGACTACCCCCCCCCCTCCCAAACCCTCATTTCCCTCTCATTCTCTCCGTTGTTACATCTCTTATTCTCTCAAGCTCTCTCTGCTAAAACCTAAGCTTCTACTCGTCGGTCGTTGGCTCACCGGTATCAATGGTGGTTCCACCACCACCCCTAGCCTCCATGGCTCTCCCCCATGCTGGATTATTGCTACCCTAAGGCTCTCAAAGGACCAATGGCCGTTCGACTCACACCTAGGGTCTGTGCTCACCGTTCTCGGGCCACCCTTGGCCCGTCTGAGTAAGATTTTTCTATTTTCCGGTTAGATCCATGGCCTCTTAGCCGGAATCTCTCCATCTCTGGGGTATCTCTCTCTGAAACCCTAACTCATCTCTAGACTCTTCAGATCTGCCATAGATCTGAGTGTATTTTGAGTTTTTTTCGCTGTTTTCTTAAGAATCTCTCCGGTTTTTCAAAAGCGCCTTTTCATCTTCAAACTAGGGTTTCTTAACCCCTTTTCAAAATGACTTTTCCTCTGATTTTCAGCATTATTATATCATTTTTACTATGTTTACATGGTTTATTTAAGTTTTTCCTTTTATCTGATTCATTATGTTGAAAACCCTAAATTTCCTAGTTCTAATCCTAGGTTTCTGAGTTTGTTTGTTGTAAGGCCCCGTGAAAATTTTTACTCAAAACCCGAGAGCTCGTAGTGCCAAGTTAGGAATATGTGTTAGAAATTTTGTAAAATTCCTCGCGGCGAGCAAGCTTGCCGCCGTTCAGACCCTTTGGATTGATGTATGCATTAAAAAAGTCAAGGAATAATGTTTTCCAGAAAAATACGATATCGCCGCGGTTCGGACCCTTTGGATTGATGTATGCATTAAAAAAGTCAAGGAATAATGTTTTCCAGAAAAATGCGATTTTGCGGTCTAGTATGCAGTCGAATAACAGCTATGCGGACCGCATAGTTGCCGTAGAGTGAAGCAGTGTGTTGGTCAATTTTGAGGTCAACTATGCGGCCACATATGTGATCGAATAATCAATATGCCCTTGGAATTTTGCGAGGGGCAGTTCTGCGGTGCATTATGCGACCGCAGAACAGGTATGCGGACCGCATTTCTGTCGCATACCAGACAGTGTGTTCAGGTTTTGGGACCATTTTTGCGGTCCATTTTGCGGGCCGCATGTCAGTTATGCGATTGCAGATTTCGTCGGAGCTCCTATTTTCTAACTTTTAAAACCCGACCCCATCCTATTAAAAGCACCCCATTAGACCATTTTCTGTTATTTCACTGCATATAGAGTGAGAGAGGGAGTTCTAGAGTGAGAGGGAGTGATCTTCATCAAGTCCCCACTCAACCCTTGCCCCAAATCCTTGAAGATTGTCTAGTGAAATTGCTAGGTCTTCACCCTAAGAGGTAAGAACTTGTACCCTCACCTATAATTTCGAAATTTCTATTAAGGCAAGTGATTAGCAAGTGTGTTCATGGGTATAAGAGTTGATAATCTTGCATGCATAAAAGATGATGGGGTATTGGGAGGTTGTGAACTAAAAAGATAACAATTGTGATATAGGATGATGAAAATCTCTCACAAAGGGGTCCTAGAATCACTATGCACACTTAGTGCTTGCTAATATGCTCAAATGAGCTAGAATCCTAATCATGTCTCTAATTCTTGGTTCAATTTGCAATTCTTATAAAATAGATTGAAGTGCTAAGAGTCCCGAAATTTATTATAAAGGTTTAAGGGAAGCTCCGTTGAGGTATGTATGGCTAAAACCCCCTCCTATTAGAAATTGAGCTTCCATGGTGCCCGTGTAAATGTTGTAAGTTCGAAACGTGATTGATGCAATACTTGTTATGTTAAGTGAATTATTGTTGTGAAAATGTATGTGGTAGGTACTTCTTCATGTGTATAATGTGTTATTCTTTGTAAATGTAGGATGTGTGGAGAACATGATCTATGTGCTAAATGCTAAATGCCATGCCAAGGTTACTTTGGGACTAATATGCCAAACTTGACGAATTCCTCTTTATGCTTATGACTAAAATTGCTTTTGTATGTGCCTATGATCTTAAGCGGCAAAGTAAATGTTGAAATTGGGAATAACGTGAAAGGTGAGTTATGGAATGTGGTAATTGTGTCCCCAAGTGCGGGAAACTAATACATGTGTAACCAAAGATTGGAGTGAGATGAATAACGGAGAATGGTAACGTCTCGGGGAGACGGCTTAGCCGATCGGGCCGTGATCGGACGCCATGATATATGCACATGGTGGTAATGTATTGATGATTGAAACTGGAAAGTGTGAATGAAATAACGGTAACGTCTTGGGGAGATGGCTTAGTCGATCGGGCCGTGATCGGACTCCGCTCAAGGAAGAGGTGGCAATATGGATAATGATGCAACAGTGTGGGATGCTCCAATCTAAAATTTCAGAAACTATGTGAAAATCATGTGAACCTCCTTATATTGTTGACATGGTGATTATCTGAAACTTTGTGTCTTTATAATTTCCTCTTTACTCTTGTATGGTTGTTCTTTCTAGCAGGATGGTGTTTAGTTATACATACTAGTACTATTCCATGGTACTAACGCCCCTTTTGCCGGGGGCACTATATTTTTTAAATGAATGTAGGTGGCTCCATAGCGGATAGTGCCGATCACGTTTAGCGGAGCATCCTCCTCTCAATGTCTTGGTGAGCCCCTTCCTCCTTCAAGGGGTTATGTTGTACATCTTTTGTTAGATATTCCCTTTTGAGGTATAGCCGGGACCTTGTTGCCGGTGTTGTCATTATTGTCTTTTGTATCCTTAGAGGCTCCGTAGACATTTGTGTGGGTTATGTACGGATATTGGATAGGTCAATGAACCATGTTGTAACTTTGTACTCTAGCTCTTCTAAACCATAACTGTATGAAATATTGAAAGCTTAACCATGGTTTAAGGATTGTAGCATAAAAATGGTTTAACAATGTGAATGTTCAACTTTTGCTAATGTCTAAATAATTGATAGGGAGGTTCCCTTAACCGTAATGACTTGGGGTAGAAAAGTATTAGTAAGGCTTGCTCAGTTGGGATCCACTCGATTGAGCGCCGGTCGCGCCTCCCGAGGTTGGGGCGTGACATTTGTGATAAATATGTTCAACTAATCTGTATGTATCTCATGAACATTCTGTGATTTTATGATTTTTGCCCTATGTTTGCTTGTCAGGTTTATTGACTTCGACTATTCCTGCCTATTATGTGTTTACTCCCAGAAAATTTGTGGTTATTTTCTCTCATCAGTACCATCTCTTGCTTTGAATCCCGGAATTATGTTATTCTTTACCCTATTCTTGTATGTGTTATGTTTGCTTCGTTTAGTTGCGATATTTTCCTTTGGTCATTGTTACCTTCTAAGGGAATCCCTGATTCCCTGTGATTGGTATACCATGTTCCCTACTGACTTCAACCTCTAAATATTTTGTTGGCTTATTTTGTGGTTGATTATGCTGTCAAATTGATTCTTAGACATTTTCCTTAATTAGAATTTGTCGAACCTAGCCTCTATTACATGCTTTATAATATGCTTATTTCCTTATGTGTCATGATTATTATTACATGATTTCGTCCCTTATTTTATTACTGCTTGTTACCGTTTGAATTTTAAACTCCTTAATTAAAGGAAGTACCTAGACTGAATTGATACTAATTGATACCTAGTTCCATAATTATTGCTGAACTTTGATTCTTGCCTTAGTTTCTACCTGTTTTCAAACTATAAGTACCCTGCTTTTCATTAACACAACACACGAACACATTGGTTCAAAAACTCTCTCTCACACAAAAAAAATACTCTTCTCCTCTCTTTTCTCCGGTTACTTGCTATTGTTCTAAGTCAGCCGGCTGCAAGCCAAGGCTGATTACTCTACTCTCTTGCTCCTCACTTATGTTTACTATCTTCTTTACTGGTAAGTTCTGATTTCAATTCAAGTTTCAAAAATAAAATGTTTCTTTTACTACTTCAGTTCATCCTGTTTCTAGTATGTTTTCACTTATGGTTTTGTTGTTCAACTTGTAACTAATATGTTTACTTCATCACTTTATCAGCATGCTTCTGAATCTGTCCCCTCCCTTAGACTCATCATGTTTATGAAATGTTATCCCCCTCCTAGTATACCCCAATGTGGTCGTTCCTTACTTATGCTTCTCTGATTCCTGGCATGAACCTCTTTGTGCAAAGTAGTTGGCTATCCTTAAGTTACATTATTCTGTGTTAATTCTAAAGTTCCCTAACCCCTTAGCATAATGCTGATTCTATACTTAAGTGCTCCTGCAACTATGTGTTTACCTATGTGACCTATGTGTCCCTAAATCCCACTACCCCTGTTTGTGGTTGCTGAACCTGCCTTGGCCCTATGTTTTCTTGGTTATGTATGAACCTGTTTTGGGTGTTGTGTTTGGACTGTTGCTTGTTACTCTACTCTGTTTTCAAAAATGTCCTATTGAATAACTTCCCCTGTTGTTTTACAAAACTATTTCAAACAAGTCTCTTTTCAAACTGTTTTCCTGCTTAAATCTTTACAAAACTATGTCTAGTACTCTCACTCTACTCTTAGACCACTAAGTTCTGTCCCATTTTGTGTGAGCCTTGCCTTGGGACCCTTGAGCTCCCTCTGAACTTTAACACACAAAAGCTGGCCTTTCCATACTACACTTACTCTGTCTTGGCTATGAAATCTGGGTGTGAGCACTGCCTGGGATCCCTTGAGGTCCTTAGGGAACTCTGACTCACCCGGATATGAGAAGGTATGAAACAATCTTACCATTTGAGGTTCTGGAAATCTGGGCCCGTTTTCAGGCTCTCTATAGTGTAACTTCTTATTTTGTTTTTCTACTTATGTAATTCATTTCAATATTGGTCTGTAATAATTTGTTGTAAACGAATATTGGGGTTGGCTAGTGAAAAGGGGAGGGTAGTTATCAACATCAATGGGTAGAAATCATGCCTTAGGTTTACGTTTCCTATATGCATTAGAATCCATGTCTAAGACCAACACATTCAAAGCATGTCATGCATTAGATATCATGTTCTTAGGTTTACTGTTTCAGCATCTCATTTGACATTATTTTATCACTTAGAAATCCTGTTTTAGGCTAAATAACAGCATTAACATAAAACTGTTGCTCCTGCACATCCTGAAATCATGTTGTAACTTTCTGGGCATTTAGAAATCATGCTTTAGGAATTCTGCATATCCTGAAATCATTCTGCATTTTTATATGTGCATGTTAGATACCCTGTTTTAGGCTCACGTTCACACTCGCTCAATCACACCTAGTTAAACTACTGATGCATGAAAATGACATAAAACAGTCTCACGTTTGATTATCCGATTTAAGTGAAACTGGTCATAATCCCTGTATATCTTTGCAACATTTAGAACAACATGCTTTAGGTAAAAATAACTTCTAATCTGTTTTAATAATTCTTGTAATTGTTGTGCGTTATCCTACGGTGCCTAGGCAAGCCTTAGGTAATCAACCTCTATAAAACTGGAAATTGTCCATTGTGTTTACTGCTTAATGGTTAACAAGCTTAAAATCAGTAGGCAAGCCTAAGTAGGATTTTCTCTCTAAGTTATGTAATAAATATGACTCTGCTACCATGCTTAGGATCTGAATTTAGACCTTAATTGTGTATGAGTCATGATGTTTGTGTGTACTATGTGTGGAGGTATATCTGAGCCTTTTATTTGTCTTCCATGCTCCCCTTTAATTAAATTCCTATCTGTTCATTTTATGTCGCCTTAGTATTTTACCTTTAAACTTGAGGGTCTGCCTAGAAACCCCCCTTTTATAGGATAGGAGTCCTAAATTCCTCCGGGACTGATAGGAAGGGACGAGTAACAGCATGCAATAGGGGGTCGACCAACCCTCGATTTAATTACCTTCATGGGGCGGGAAAGGGTAGATATGGATATGATGACCGGTGCGTTAATACCACGTGTAGCCCCTCTTTGAGGAGTGTCATACCGGGTATTGCATTGATGTGATCCATATTATAAACAAACCTAGGGTACCCCTTTACATTCACAAATATGCTTAGATTGTAATTCTTTTCAAAATCTAGCTTTTCATTAACTGTTTTTCAAACATCCGTGTACTTAAACTTAAATCCCCTATTATTTGAGCCATACTTGTTTATTTGCTAAATTGTACAAATCCACAAAAGCTGTTTGGCTGGGAACCACACTGTGGATCTTGAGGGGTGCCTAACACCTTCCCCTTAGGATAATTTCAAGCCCTTACCCTGTCTCTGGTTACCAAACGTAGGTATCAATGAACCCTCTAGGTGCCCTAACGCACCTTAAATCGTTAGGTGGCGACTCTTCAAAATGCAAACCCCTTTCCCAAAAGGAACGAGTTGTTTCAACCAAAATGTCATAAACCCGATTTCGCGAGAAAAAGGGGGCACGACAGCATGGCGACTCTGCTGGGGATTTTTAGGCTTTTACCATTTCAGACCATTTTTGTGAGTTTGTACCCCCCCCCCCCTTCTGTGCAATTATTTGTTTAATTCCTTTAAGCATTTAATTTCTTCTTCAAAAGCAAACTGACGTATCTTTTTTGTTTCCTTCCTTTATAACCGTTTTAAATTATAAAACTGTTGTATTTATCGCTTTCTTAATGTGCAAATACATGACAACATGCTTTTAATTATTGCATAATCATGTTCAACATCATACTCCACTCGTGCCAAACAAAATACTATAGCAACGCTTGATGAGTGGTTGCACCTTTCCTATATCATTACCCCCTAAAATTCGGAAAGGCTTATTTGCGGTAAAACTAGTCGATCAGCGGTGCAGTCGACGGTTCCGTGTCTTTCCCCTTGAGTTGTCCGCTCAAGGGTACCAGTCTAAAACCCCATAGAAACCTTACTCTGTCATTGTTGTTGCATGCATCATAGTCAAACCTAGCCAGGCTAAAAGTGTTGTTCGCACAATAGCTTTTAAGATAGCCTTGTCCAAAAGTCCACTGGGTTTCCCTAAACCCAAACGGACATCATCAAGTTCTGTGCATTTATTTGTAGAACTAAATGCTTCATGCTAATTATTGATGTTTAATAGTCGAGTCTAGTGGGGGTAAGGGTCTAACCCTGTTTGCCTTGCAGAAATATGAGGCACGGAGTCCCCAGATTCGGCATGGTCACCAATATCCACCCAAGATTGCTGAGTTGGTGGGAAGATTTACATTATAGTGACAAAACCCTCGTCAGAAAAATATCTGGGTAATCTACCATCCCTTCTGGAGATCCAGCCTAACAATATGATAATAGAGGTCGCTACCTTACTTTGGGATTATGAAAGGGCCGTGTTCCGCTTTGGGGACATTGAAATGACACATTTGCTAGAAGAGATAGGAGGACTGGCCGGTCTAGTGTGGGAAACCCCGGGTTTGCTAATGCCTGAGAACCGCACAGGCAAAGGTTTCCTAAAAATGATGGGTTTGAAGAAGAATGCAGAATTGGTATGCCTAAAGGAATCATACATCCCTTTTTACTACCTGTATGAAAGGTACGGTCACAACAAATCATACTGTACCTACCATGACGAGTTTGCCATCACATCCTTGGGACATATCCATCATAGGGTATTCGTCTTCATGTTTTGCTTTCTAGGTCTGATCGTGTTTCCAATGAATAAAGAGAGAATCCATACTAGGCTGGCTATGGTAACCAAGACCCTAATGGAGGGGATTGGTGGGCAGACATTCAGCATTGTACCCATGATCATTACAGACATATACCGAGCCTCAGAGAAGTGTCAACAAGGAGCGAGACACTTCGAAGGCTGCAATCTACTACTTCAGCTTTGGCTCATGGAACATCTCTGAAAGGTCGAATACCGACAAGAAATTCAGCGAAGGGCCTGGGATGACCACATCACTTTCCACCATCCAAAGCGAATGAATTACATCCCCGACATGTTCGCTCATCTTGAGAACGCCAAAGAATGGGTCGAGCTCTTTGATAACCTGACTGAATAACAGGTTCAGTGGATGTTCGAGTGGTTTCCGACAGAGGAGTTCATCGCCCGGTCCAGAGATGCACCTTTCCGGATACTGATTGGTCTAAGAGGAACATACCCTTACGTCCCTCTTCGAGTTATGAGACAGGAAGGCAGGAAGCCAGTCATACCCAGGGTCGACAAGATGAGCCATCTTCGAACTGACTTCCAAAATGATGATAGTCCCCACAAGTGCCAAGGCCAGCACATGTGGCACTGCAAGATCGTAATGGAGAAAGACACCATTGATCCAGACAGATATCATGCCGGTTGTACCCCTTTCTATTCTGGTTGGTTGGAAGACAATTGGAATGGTCTGGGCAAGCTAGGGTTCATTCAAGGCCACAGAATTATAGATGAAAAGGTCGAGGCGCAAGTCAAATGCAACCAGCTGCGCAAAAGGATCCGTGAATGCGAGAGCGAACACCGCGAGATACATGAGTCCAACAAGAAGCTGATTGAGGAATGGAAAGAAATGGCTATCAGTGCCAACAAAAGTCTAGGATACTTAAAGCGAGGCATAGTAGAACTAGAGGGAAAATTTCTCAAAAGGGTTGAAGACTGTCAAAAGGTTGAAGGGACCGAAGGTGGACAGCTAGCCAAAGCATACCTGTTGTTGGAACTTCGCAAATTGGGGAAGCTGTTCGAGGGAGCCAAGGATGTCGAGACTGGGGAAGGCCCTTCTGGGACCAAATAGGTAGGAATTTACTTTTTCGCTTTATGAATGTAATAAGGCCAATGACCATTAGTGACCTTTATTTCTTGCTTAATTAGTGTCATTTGGGGATTCGCCTATTTTTATCAATAAAATGAGGCATTTAGCATTCTAAGTTCTCCAAATCAATTTGTATCTAGGCCTACCTCGGGCATAAAGATGTTCCCAAATTAGGACACGCTTTACATCCCCGCACTATGTGTTTAAATATTGCAATACTTTTTATAATCCTCACTGACTTGATTACCTTTTGTTTTTATTTTGTTTTCTTCATTTTTATTCCCCTCCCCAAAGGTTAGTACGTGCACTCTGGCATCATCATCTTATTTCACAAGATCCCGGGGCCCTCCACCCATTCCTCCTCCTAGTCCCTCTAAAGGCAAGAACAAGGGCAAGAATAAAATGGAAGATTTAAACAACATCAGGAAGGAGAACACAGCTGAACGAGTAGAGGCCACTGATGTCCAGGGTATTCGGGTTCCAGAAACTGTTGAAATTCCAGGAAGAGCTCGATCAGGTTCGAAATCTGGCAAACCTGTCATTTTCTCTCAACGCCCCAGACATCAACTTTCCCAACGCTCAAAACCCTACACCTCCTCAAAATATCCCAAAACAGCAGAATCATCCCGCACCTCACCATCACGTTGCTCCACCAAAGAACCAATGTAACACCTGCCATACCCCAAACAACACTCCACTACTCATCCCAGAACCTCAGAACTCCATAAATGACCATTTCCACACCCATACACCAGACCACCATAACAATCCTATTTACATGGAGACCATGCCACACTCCACCCAACCCATCTCGTACACACCTGAGTCTGATAAAAAGGATCTGCTTATCAGGAACTTGGTCAAGGAACTTAAGAAACTGACCAGCCGGATTCAGGGCATCGAGGGAAGCAAAGGAATCGAGGGGCTGAACTATGAGGACCTTTGCATACAGCCTGATGTCGAACTGCCCGAGGGGTACAAACCTTCTAAGTTCGAAATGTTTGATGGTACGGGTGATCCAAGGGTCCATCTGAGGACCTATTGCGACAAGCTGGTTGGAGTAGGGAAGGATGAAAGGACCCGCATGAAGCTGTTCATGAGGAGTTTGAAAGGAGATGCATTGTCTTGGTACATCAGTCAAGATCCCAAGAAATGGTCAAGCTGGGTGAGCATGGCATTCGACTTTATGGACAGATTCATATTTAATACAGAGAACGCACCAGAAGTGTTCTATATCCAGAATTTGAAGAAGAAGCCCACATAGAGATTTCGCGAGTATGCTACTCGTTGGAGGTCCGAGGCTGCTAAGGTCAGACCCGCCTTAGAAGAGGAGCAAATGAACAAGTTCTTTGTTCGGGCTCAGGACCCGCAGTACTATGAACGGTTGATGATGATTGAGAACCACAAGTTCTCCGACATTATCATATTAGGTGAAAGAATTGAAGAGGGTATTAAAAGTGGTATGGTCACAAATTTCGAAGCCTTGCAAGCTACGAATAAGGCTTTACAGTCCGGTGGTGTGTCCAAGAAAAGGGACGTAGGGGCCGTGATGGTTGCACAAAGGACCAAGTCTCCCCTCAAATACCAAACTTACCCAACACCTCCACTCACATACCAGCCAACCCCAAATTACCAAGCACTCTCACCCTTGTACCAAGCTCCGCCACCAACTAATCAATCATCTCCACCTCTTACATATCAACCTACTTCACCCAAATACTCGCAACCTGCTCATGTCTACCACACTTATAATTCTCAACCATCCCATTATCAATCACCCCCTGCACGCCAAAACTTCCCTAGACCTCGACTTAATTTTGACCGCAGACCTCCAAAACAATATACCGCCATCGCTGAACCCATCGACCATTGTATGAGAAGCTCAAAGCTGCTGGTTATGTCAGCCCCATCCCTGCTGCAACCCCTGAGAATCCTTCTCAATAGGTTAACCCAAACAAGTCCTGTACATACCACTCCGGCATGAAAGGGCACACCATCGATTAATGCCGCTCTTTGAAAGACAGGATACAATCTTTGATTGATAACAAGATCATTGTGGCAAAGGAACCCGCTCCAAACGTCCGCAACAATCCTCTACCAGACCATAAGTGTGGAGGTATCCACATGATTGAAGTAGAAGATGACTGGGATCCCGAGGGATCAATCGGGTTGATCGCAGAAGGTGATGACCCAAAGAAACCGGCAATTACTCTCAATCCAATCATAGTCCAGATCCAACCATCTGAGGACGCTGAGGTGAATATATCTATACCTCTTGAGTTTGAAGCAGCACCACCAGCAAAGACACCGGTACCAATTGAGGTTGAATTTGTGTCTCCGGCAAATGCACCTGCACCATTTGAGGTTGTAGTCTTGCCACCCAAGGCACATGTCCCATTCGAAGTAAGGATAGCCGTGCCGATCCCAGTGGAGATATCAACCACGCCACCCTTCTATACAAATGATGTACCTTGGGACTATATAGCCGAGGCGAGAAGGAATGGCAAGGTCAGGACTGAAGAAACTGTCGCAGCACAAGGTATGACAAGAACTGGTAGAGTCTATACCCCTGAGCATCTAGCTGAATAAAGCAAGCAGGCCTCCAATCGGCCACCCCTCATTGAGACAGGTCCGGACGACCTTTGGAGGAAAGTACAGGCCAAGGAGTATTCGGTCATCGACCAGTTGAACAAGACGCCGGCACAAATATCCATTCTCTCTTTGCTGCAAAATTCCGAGATGCACAGGAATGCTTTGTTGAAGGTGCTGAATGAAGCGTACTTACCAAATAACATCACTAGCGGGGAAATGGCTAATATGGTAGGACAAGTGCTGGAAAGCCATAAGATCACCTTTCGTGAGGACAAGCTTCCACATGAAGGGCTGGGGCACAACAAAGCACTGCACATCACCGTGCAATGTGAAGATTGTTTCATCACCAAAATCCTGATCGATGGAGGGTCTAGTCTTAACATTTTTCCACTGATAACACTCAAGAAGTTGGGTAAAGGGCTGCATGAGATAAAGGATGGAGCAATCAATAAGAAATCTTTCGATGATTCTCAGAGGTCCACCATTGGTGAGATTAGTCTATGGCTGCAGATGGGACCAACCTTGTTCGAGGTCGGTTTCCAGGTAATAGATGTACCAGCGTCTTACAACTTGCTGCTGGGATGGCTATGGATCCATGCAACTGGGGTCGTAGCATCAATGCTGCATCAGGCAGTAAAGTTCGAATGGAATCACCAGGAAGTGATCATTCACGGCGACGGTAGCAACCCTATATACAGTCTCCAGACTATTTCGGCAATCGAGGGAAGAAGGAAGCTGGGTGGAGAAGCTTACCACCACATTGAACGGGTCAATGCTATCGACAAAGACAAATGGTGGGATAGCAAAATCGAGAGTATACTGAGTTGGAATGGGTACGAGCCTGGCAAAGGGCTCGGCAAGAACCTCCAAGGAATCCCTAAACCCATAAATCTCAAGAAACATGGCACTACCTTCGGTCTGGGATATGAATACACCTGGGAAGAATTCAATAGCCGGTCGCCACCATGGCGCGGTCCTTACTACCCACTAGAGCAGCCAATACCGCATCTAGAGCAGACCTTCCAACAGGCCGACATTATTTATGGGTCAGATGAAGAAGAAGAAGAAGAAGAAGAAGAAGAAGAAGAAGAAGAAGAAGAAGAAGAAGCACTTGCAGCAGTGAAGAACTTCTTTCTAGAGGACAGTGATATGGACTGTTGCGTTATCCTCGAGGAGGAGGGGGAGGAAGGCCCTTCCATACAGGCTGTGAGCAGAGGGGCACATCTCAAGAATTGGACCATCAGGACAACCAAAGCCCGACGAGCCTCGGGATAGCAAGGCTAAAACAAGCATTATTCACTGTTTTATTAGCTAAATGATTTTCTTTTTGCATTTTTCAATTCTCGCAATAAGATCTTCGATGTTCAAAACCATTATTCAATTCATCAAAAGCATTTTTGATTTTTTCATATGAATTAATATTTATTGCTAACGTTTTCTCTCATTACTTTACCTATACAGCATTACTATTACTTGTCTTGATGAACCAATGACTGTGACGTGCAATGAGACAACGCAACAAGCGGACATGGAATCACGGGAAGATGACATACCTGACGAGATTGTCAAAGAAGTTGAGAATTTTGAGAACATACCTAAGTCAAACCTGGACGAGATCGAAATTATCAACTTGGGAGATTCGAAAACGTCAAGGAAACGCGAATCAGCATTCACCTATCGTCATCAGAGAAGAAAGAATACACAGAATTTCTAAAGGAGTATGAGGACATATTCGCCTGGTCGTATGATGACATGACTGGTCTGAGTACGTCTATTGTGGCTCACAAACTGCCAACCAATCCAATGTGTCCGCCGATAAAGCAAAAGCTCAGAAAGTTCAGCCTAATATGAGTTTGAAAATCAAGGAAGAAGTCACCAAGAAGATCAACGCTAAGGTTCTCAGGTAGTAGAATACCCGACGTGGTTAGCCAACATTGTTCCAGTGCCAAAGAAGGATGGGAAAGTCAGAGTCTGTGTCGACTACCGGGATCTCAACCGGGCCAGTCCGAAAGACGACTTCCCTTTGCCAAATATACACATCCCGATTGACAACTGCGCCAAGCATGAGCTACAGTCATTTGTAGATTGCTTCGCTGGTTATCATCAGATCTGGATGGATGAGGAAGATGCTGAGAAAACGGCTTTCATTACGCCGTGGGGAGTGTACTGTTACAAGATGATGCCATTCGGCCTGAAGAATGCAGGGGCCACCTACATGAGGGCCATGACTACCATCTTCCATGATATGATAGACAAGGAGATCGAGGTATATGTGGATGATGTTATTATCAAGTCCAAGAAAGCCACTGACCACATAGAAGATCTGAGGAAGTTCTTCAATAGACTGCGGAAATACAACCTGAAATTAAACCCCTCGAAGTGTGCATTTGGGGTTTCTGCTGGGAAATTGCTTGGGTTTATTCTGAGCCGCCGAGGAATAGAACTGGATCCATCGAAGGTCAAATCCATTCAAGAACTACCACCGCCAAGGAACAAGAAAGATGTGATGAGTTTCTTGGGAAGGCTTAACTACATCAGCCTATTCATAGCACAGTCTACGATTATCTGTGAGCCGATCTTCAAGATGTTAAAGAAGGATGCCGCCACCAAATGGACCGATGACTGCCAAAAGGCCTTCGATAAAATCAAGGAGTACCTGTCAACACCACCAGTCTTAGTCCCGCCTGAGCCAGGTAGACCTTTTTTACTCTACCTTGTAGTGTTAGATGGATCTTTCGACTGTGTTCGGGGGCAGCACGATAAAACAGGAAGGAAGGAGCAAGCCATTTATTATCTCAGCAAGAAGTTCATCCCGTACGAGGCCCGGTATTCTCTATTTGAACGCACCTGTTGTGCTTTGACTTGGGTAGCTTAGAAACTGAGACATTACTTCTGTGCCTATACTACATATCTCATATCGAGAATGGATCCCTTGAAGTACATCTTTTTCAGAAGCCCATGCCCACTGGCAAGCTAGCCAAGTGGCAAATCCTGTTGAGTGAGTTTGACACTGTTTACGTAACTTAGAAAGCGGTCAAGGGACAGGCACTGACATACCACCTTGCTGAAAACCCCGTGGATGGAGAATACGAACCCCTAAAAATGTATTTACCTGATGAAGAGGTATCATTCATAGGAGAAGACATTGCGGAATCCTATGACGGTTGGAGAATGTTCTTCGATGGAGCAGCGAACTTCAAAGGAGTTGGCATTGGAGCAGTCCTAATATCAGAAACCGGTCAGCATTATCTGGTGTCCACCAGCGAGGATACGAACTAACCTCCCCTCCTTAAAACTCATGATTTTTCTTTGGATGCAGGCACTAGGATTGCAAAATCCTTAAACATACCGTACGCCCAGGGGACAAACATTGTTCTCAGAATCGTTGCACTTGCCAACATTTGCTATCAGCATAGACTAGTAATGCTCCGTAGTCACAATGCTCCCAGTAATCACAATGTCGCAATCTGCTATCAGCTAAGAAAACTCTACTGCATTTGTTATTTTGTTTCTTCCATAAGGCCACTATTCTGCCTTGCGAAACTAAACGATGTCTCCATCTGCATTTGCATTGTATAAGGCTACTATTCTGCCTTCCAACTTGCATAAGGCTACCATTCTGCCTTTCGAGACTAAGCGCTGTCTCCATCTGCATTTGCATTGCATAAGGCTACTATTCTGCCTTCCAACTTGCATAAGGCTACCATTCTGCCTTCCGAGACTAAACGATGTCTCCATCTGCATTTGCATTGCATAAGGCTACCATTCTGCCTTCCGAGACTAAATGCTGTCTCCATCTGCATTTGCATTGCATAAGGCTACTATTCTGCCTTCCAACTTGCATAAGGCTACCATTCTGCCTTCTGAGACTAAATGTTGTCTCCATCTGCATTTACATTGCATAAGGCTACTATTCTACCTTCCAACTTTCATAAGGCTACCATTCTGCCTTCGAGGTTAAGCTCTACCTCCATCTGCATTTGCATCTTTGCATAAGGCTACTTCCCTGCCTTTTGAGGCTAAGCTCTGCCTCCAATTTTCTTCGAAACCAAGCGCTATCTCAAGCACTATTTATCTCGCTTTTCTTACGGGCTAAGATCTGCCCTTCAATTTGCAAGACTGGGCTCTATCTTGTCCGCATCATACTACCGCATCCTTCATAGGCTGAAATATCGCCAACTCGTCCAAATACGTCATCGTTCGGAGGCACCATCTTCATGGCCCGAGAACACTATGTCATGGCCTGAGGATCTCTTTCAATCTTTTGCACATCATTATTCAAAGGCGTCATGGTTCAGAGGCACCATCCTTATAGCCCAAGAACATCATTTCATGGCCTGCGAATCCTGCATCAAACAACCCATGGCCCGGGACATCATGGTCTGAGGACGCCATTCCTAACCGTCCAAAGACAGCATTTATGGTCCGACGGGAATTTGCATCATGTTTAAATTACGCAATATACGCTTGTAATGCTTCTATTTGCAGGTAACCCGGCAAGCAACGGCTATCCCAGCATGAGCGATCCCGCTCCAGCTTTCCCAGCCATATCAAACCTCACCATTCCCGTAAATCGTTCACTCACCCGGCCCTAGATGTTGCATTCGCTCTTGAAATGACTTCACCGGTATACTTCACCGATGAATCCGGAACTACATATGGTCTGATTCCTGTAAAACCAGGGATATGTAGGCAGCTCAGAAGCCAGGGTGCGGCCTAAACTCTTCAAACCGTTTCGCTCGGTCAAAATTGGCTATCATATCTTTACCCGACAACTGTTTCATCCTTCCCGGGTAAAGAGGGGAAGCTGTTGAACCCAATTTTTCCCAAAAAATATTTTTTAAATTGCATATATACCTTCAAAATCATGCAGCAATAGCAATTGGTATTTTTCCATAATTTTTCTATATTTTATTAATTTACCCAGCATTTTATTTCCAATAGATAATTACAAAATTGCATCACAAGCGATTTCAAAAGCATTTCTTGATTTAATTTATTATTTATGGTCCTATTTAAACCAAATTATTTCATAATTAGCCAAATTGGCATCGTTTGGCTACAATTGCAATAACTTTGCAATTATAGCCCAAGCATATGATTTTGTACTATTTTTTTACCAGAAATTAATCATTTCTATTTTAAAGTATTAAATAATCATTTTTAATTATTTTCTGTGCATGAAATTCATTTTATATAATTATTAGCTATTTTGTAAACTATTTTAATTAATTTGAATTTGGTATTTAACAAATAGCATAATTTCATTTCAATTCTAGCCTAAATTAAACCAGACCCAAACCTGATTAAATTAGCCCAATACCCCTAAGGCCCAATCCACTATCCTACCCGATCCAATCCCTGTTTAATCTAGACCGTTGATCTATTTTGATCAACGGACCAGATCCATCCTTACCTTAATTAACCTAATAGACTACCCCCCCCCCAAACCCTCATTTCCCTCTCATTCTCTCCGCTGTTACATCTCTCATTCTCTCAAGCTCTCTCTGCTAAAACCTAAGCTTCTACTCGCCGGTCGTTGGCTCACCGGTATCAAAGGTGGTTCCACCAACACCCCTAACCTCCATGGCTCTCCCCCATGCCGGATCATTGCTACCCTAAGGCTCTCAAAGGACCAATGGCCGTTCGACTCACACCTAGGGTCTGTGCTCACCATTCTCGGGCCACCCTTGGCCCGTCTGAGTAAGATTTTTCTATTTTCTGGTTAGATCCATGGCCTCTAAGCCGGAATCTCTCCATCTCTGGGGTATCTCTCTCTAAAACCCTAACTCATCTCTAGACTCTTCAGATCTGCCATAGATCTGAGTGTATTTTGAGTTTTTTTCGCTGTTTCCTTAAGAATCTCTCCGGTTTTTCAAAAGCGCCTTTTCATCCTCAAACTAGGGTTTCTTAACCCGTTTTCAAAATGACTTTTCCTCTGATTCTCAGCATTATTCTGTGATTTTTACTATGTTTACACGGTTTATTTAAGTTTTTCCTTTTATCTGATTCATTATGTTGAAAACCCTAAATTTCCTAGTCTAATCCTAGGTTTCTGAGTTTGTTTGTGATAAATATGTTCAACTAATCTGTATGTTTCTCATGAACATTCTGTGATTCTATGATTTTTACCCTATGTTTGCTTGTCAGGTTTTTTGACTTCGACTATTCCTGCCTATTATGTGTTTACTCCCAGGAAATTTGTGGTTATTTCCTCTCATCAGTAGCATCTCTTACTTTGAATCCCGAATTTATGTTATTCTTTACCCTATTCTTGTATGTGTTATGTTTGCTTCGTTTAGTTGCGATACTTTCCTTTGGTCATTGTTACCTTCTAAGGGAATCCCTGATTCCCTGTGATTGGTATACCATGTTCCCTACTGATTTCAACCTCTAAATATTTTGTTGGCTTATTTTGTGGTTGATTATGTTGTCAACTTTATTCTTAGACATTTTCCTTAATTAGAATTTGTCGAACCTAGCCTCTACTACATGCTTTGTAATATGCTTATTTCCTTATGTGTCATGATCAGTATTACATGATTTCATTCCTTGTTTTATCACAACTTGTTACCGTTTGAATTTTAAACTCCTTAATTAAAGGAAGTACCTATACTTATTTGATACTAATTGATACCTAGTTCCATAATTATTGCTGAACTTTGATTCTTGCCTTAGTTTCTACCTGTTTTCAAACTATAAGTACCCTGCTTTTCATTAACACAACACACGAACACATTGGTTCAAAAACTCTCTCTCACACAAAAAAAAAAACACTCTTCTGCTCTCTTTTCTTCGATTACTTGCTATTGTTCTAAGTCAGCCGGCTGCAAGCCAAGGCTGATTACTCTACTCTCTTGCTCCTCACTTTATGTTTACTATCTTCTTTACTAGTAAGTTCTAATTTTAATTCAAGATTCAAAAATAATATGTTTCTTTTACTGCTTCAGTTCATCCTATTTCTAGTATGTTTTCACTTATGATTTTGTTGTTCAACTTGTAACTAATATGTTTACTTCATCACTTTAGCAGCATGCTTCTGAATGTGTCCCCTCCCTTAGACTCATCATGTTTATGAAATGTTATCCCCCTCCTAGTATACCCAAATGTGGCCCTTCCTTACTTATGCTTCTCTGATTTCTGGCATGAACCTCTCTGTGCAAAGTAGTTGGCTATCCTTAAGTTACATGATTCTGTGTTAATTCTAAAGTTCCCTAACCCCTTAGCATATTGCTGATTCTATACTTAAGTGCTCCTAAACTATGTGTTTACCTATGTGACCTATGTGTCCCCAAATACCACTACCCCTGTTTGTGGTTGCTGAACCTGCCTTGGCCCTATGTTTTCTTGGTTATGTATGAACCTGTTTTGGGTGCTGTTTTGACAGTTGCTTGTTACTCTACTCTGTTTTCAAAAATGTCCTATTGAATAACTCCCCCTGTTGTTTTACAAAACTATTTCAAACAAGTCTCTTTTCAAACTGTTTTCCTGCTTAAATCTTTTCAAAACTATGTCTAGCACTCTCACTCTACTCTTAGACCACTAAGTTCTGTCCCATTTTGTGTGAGCCTTGCCTTGGGACCCTTGAGCTCCCTCTGAACTTTAACACACAAAAGCTGGCCTTTCCACACTACACTTACGCTGTCTTGGCTATGAAATCTGGGTGTGAGCACTGCCCGGGATCCCTTGAGGTCCTTAGGGAACTCTGACACACCCGGATATAAGAAATGCTATGAAACAATCTTGGCATTTGAGGTTCTGGAAATCTGAGCCCGTTTTCAGGCTCTCTATAGTGTAATTTCTTATTTTCTTTTTCTACTTATGTAATTCATTTCAATATTGGTCTGTAATAATTTGTTGTAAACGAATATTCGGGTTGGCTAGTGAAAAGGGGAGGGTAGTTATCAACATCAATGGGTAGAAATCATGCCTTAGGTTTACGTTTCCTATATGTATTAGAATCCATGTCTAAGACCAACACATTCAAAGCATGTCATGCATTAGATATCATGTTCTTAGGTTTACTGTTTCAGTATCTCATTTGCATTATTTTATCACTTAGAAATCCTGCTTTAGGCTAAATAACAGCATTAACATAAAACTGTTGCTCCTGCACATCCTGAAATCTTGTTGTAACTTTTAGGGCATTTAGAAATCATTCTTTAGGAATTCTGCATATCCTGAAATCATTCTGCATTTTTATATGTGCATGTTAGATACCCTGTTTTAGGATCTCGTTCACACTCGCTTAGTCATACCTAGTTAAACTACTGATGCATGAAAAGGACATAAAACAGTCTCACGTTTGATTATCCTGTTTAAGTGAAATTGGGCATAATCCCCGTATATCTTTGCAACATTTAGAACAACCCCCCCCCCCTTTTATAGGATAGGAGTCCTAAATTCCTCCGGGACTAATAGGAAGGGACGGGTAACAGCATGCAATAGGGGTTGAGACCAACCCTTGCTTTAATTACCTTCATGGGGCGGGAAAGGGTAGATATGGATATGATGACCGATGCATTAATACCATGTGTAGCCCCTCTTTGAGGAGTGTCATACCGGGTATTGCATTGATGTGATCCATATTATAAACAAACCTAGGATACCCCTTTACATTCACAAATATGCTTAGATTGTAATTCTTTTCAAAATCTAGCTTTTCATCAACTGTTTTTCAAACATCCGTGTACTTAAACTTAAATCCCCTATTATTTGAGCCATACTTGTTTATTTGCTAAATTGTACAAATCCACAAAAGCTGTTTGGCCGGGAACCACACTGTGGATCCTGAGGGGTGCCTAACACCTTCCCCTTAGGATAATTTCAAGCCCTTACCCTGTCTCTGGTTGCCAAACGTAGTTATCAATGATCCCTCTAGGTGCCCTAATGCACCTTAAATCATTAGGTGGAGACTCTTTAAAATGCAAACCTCTTTCCCAAAAGGAACGAGTTGTCTCAACCAAAATGTCATTAACCCGATTTCACGAGATAAAAGGGGTGCGACAGTAGCCAAGGACGGACTCATCATTATTTTGGTTTGACAATTGGACAGGGTTGGGTGCTTTGTATTTCACAACTCCTCCAGATTTCAATTGTGATGAGTCAATAAATAATGTATATGATGTAGTGATGGAGGGTGAATAAATCCAGGGAGATTAATACAGATTCTGCCCCACGACATAGCTGAACATATCATTGACAATATCAAGCCTGCACCTTTGAATAATGAATTAGATAGGCCATTTTGGATTCTGGAGCCAAAGGGAAGCTTTACTGTAAAGTCTGCATGGGATTATATCCGAAGGAGAAGGGAACCTAATGCTGTGTTTAGAAATATTTGGGTCAAGCAATTGCCTTTCAAGATAGCATTCTTTATGTGGAAAGTTTGGAAAGGCAGGATATCATTTGATGACTTCTTCAGGAGATGGGTATACTTTTTGCCATCTAAATACTGGTGTTGTAGAGAACCGGATGAAGAGACAATGTCACATGTGTTCTATAGATCTTTTGCTGCGTGTACAGTGCGGTATTGTTTTTTGGCAAATGCTGGAGTTTCTATGAATGGGCTATCATTGCAATAGGTGATAGTCAAATGCTGGACAATGGAAGTTGTTCCACGACTTAAGCCTATTTTTCAAGACTGCCGTCCATTATTGTATGGGAGCTGTGGAAGAGAAGGAATTGTTACAAACATGGGGAAACAATCATTGTTAATAGGGTGAGTTACCAGATTTCTACCACACTTCAAGCCCTTTTCAAGGTCAGAAAACCAAGACGTCAAAATGTCCCACACAAATGGCCTGACCTGCTGAAAATGATGGAACATTACATGCCATAACTAAAGGTACTAAGGTCATATGGGAGCTTCCTGAGCATGAATGGATAAAGGTGAATACAGATGGGGCTTCAAGAGAAAATCCAGGCAGAAGTTCAATTGGTTTTGCAGTGAGGGATTCTGAGGGTGATGTGAGGTATGCAAGAGGGAAGGAGATTCAGGAGGTCGCAAATGTTGAAGCTGAAGCCATTGTTCTCCTTGAGGCAATAAAATTTTGTGTACAGCAGTGGTACATAAATATTCATATCCAAACAGATTCATTGTTCATGAAAATGTGGTGGATCGTACTTGGGATCCACCCTAGGCAGTAAATACATATGTGGAGGAGACTAAAGATTATATGAGGAGGTGCAATTGTAGGATATCACACATCATGAGAGAAGGCAATAAGTTGGCTGACTTCCTAGCAAACTATGCATTGGACAATGGGGATTATGAGGTGCACAACTTTATGGAGCTGGAAATTCAAGGGAGGAGAATTGTTAACAGTGACAAGCTTCAATGTCCATATTTACGGGTAAGAGTAGACAGAAGTTAAGGTGGAGAAAGGTGTGCATGGGCAGGAGAACAATGATGGATGAAAACAATGAAAAGAGAAGGGAACGGAATGGAGGAGTATATCATGAAAACACTTTAAACAACCATCATGTGCGAGTCCTTAGTGAGGAGAACATTGTTGATACCCAATTTTTCGCTCACATATTTCAAATACGCATATATACTTTCAAAATAGTGCATGAGCATCATGAAGTATTTTTCCTAATTTTTCCATAGTTTTCAAAGATTTTTTAATCAATTTATTTTCATATTTTATCGTATAAATAATTATTAATTGCATCACAAATTATTTTTATAATGATTTTATCATCTAATTTCATCATTTACACCGAGATTAGGTTTTAAGTATTTTAATGTATTTATCATAAATACATTTGCATTTTAAAGGCTAAAATTGCACGTTTTGCTAAAATAGCCCATATATACTTATAATTACTTTATTATGCAAAAAATAACTTTTTATATTTTTAAAGTGTTGAATAATTATTTTTAACTATTTTTATGCACAAATGATATCTTTGTTATTCATTTATTATTTTTTACAAGTTATTTGTTTAATAAATTAGGTATTTAAAATCCGGCCCCAAGTTTTATTGAATTTTCGGACCTAAGCTACCCAATTACCCAGCCCAATTACCTAAATACACTAGCACAATTCGCCCGGCCCAAACCAAATAACCCCCATAACCCAATACCCGTTCTATACCCGACCTAAACCCCTTCCTCAAACCCTAGCCGTTGATCTCTAAGATCAACGGCCCACATTCCTCACATCCCTTTAAACCTAACTCTCCAACTCTAATCCCTCATAATCCCAAACCCGCCGCCCTCATATGCTCTCATCTCTCATCCCTCTCTCTAAAACCCTAGACGCTGTCACTCCCTAACCTCCTCCTATTCCCACTGGATATGGAATCCCTTGAGGATCTCCTTACCTTCTTGGTTCTATCTTACTACTGGATACTCGATTATGGTATAACTTAGTAGCTTTCCTAACATGGCAAGCTAATCTCTTCATTTTCGGACCAAATCTGGTTCGAACCTTCCCCTTTTCTTATCTGTGTTCATTTTCCCTTCTTTCTATGTACGAATGTCTGAGATTTTTCTCTATTCTCATTTACCGTAAATATCAGGGTTTAGATCTTTTAAGGATCTGTTTATATTTTTATTATTTTTTTTGAAACCTCTTTTAAGTTCTTGCATGTCTGTTCCTTCATGATTTTTCGTTAAAAACTTTGCCTAATTTACTTGCCCTAAAATCAGGGCTCAGATCTTGCTAAAATCTATTTTGGTCTTATTTTGGTTGAGTATTTCAGCCTTTCGTATATCTGCCTTCTATTTTCATGATATTGATTGCCTAAATTATTGGCCCTAAATTTGGGCTCAAAATTGTTGAAGGTTCTTATTTTGATTTCTTCTTCAGTGTCCTATATCCGTCTATATGCGTATCGTTTTGGTCTCCCTTGGACTATTCTGATTAACTTTGTTTACCCTTAAAATTAGGGTTTCGATTATTATTCTGTTTCATCTACTAATTCTATGGTTACTTGGCTTAGTTGTTCTCAGACTTGTTTGATTACTGTTATTTCTGACTTGCCTTAATAATATTCTGAGTTTTCCTTAAATAATTTGATTGATTATTTCCATGTTTGCGTACCCTAGTCTAAGGCTATATAAACCCATCTCCCTTCCCCTTTAGGACAGGCTGGAAATCAATATACTCTCACTGAAAACTTAGGTTTTGGCTCTGTATTCTCTTTGGTCTCTCGTTTGATTATGGTCTTGGCCGGCTGAAAGCCAAGGCCAAGTCATTCTGGGCTCTCGACTATTGTGGTGTTATTCTTGTTTTCTTGCCTAGCTGGTAGTCCTATAATTGATACTATTAGTCCTGAGACTGGTTATTTTGAATAAATGGAGTTCTCTTTGAGGCTAACTTAATGTCTTTTAACTTGTTTTGAAATTGTCCTGAACTTAGGATCATTAGGATAATACTAGTATGCTCATCAGTTAATCAGTCCTGAGTCCTTACAAACTTATATTGTTATCAAACCTTTCTCTGTCATTCATGTGCCCTGATAACTTGCCTTCTAATGTGTTTTGCATCAATTGGGATTCATGTGATTATCTGACTGTTTGCCTTAATACATTGTCTAAATATTTTCTGTGATTGAACAAAGTTGTCCTAAAATGTTAGCATGTACACTTAGCCTAATTAGGCCTTTCAGCCTTTAACTCATTAGATACTGCACATGAACAACTTTGCAAATTTTTCCAATTTATCTTATTAATGCAATTTTGCCTATATATTCTGTGTTTTAAACTCTGTCATGGTGGCTTTTTTCTAAAATCAAACTTGTTTTAAAACTTGCCCATTATCATTGTCTCGTTTTATATGCTACTACTTTTAAACTCCTATTCTTAGGTCCTTTAGGTTCTATCCCTTCACCTCCCCAGTGTGAGCACAGCTCGGAGTCCATGTGAGACTCTTATGAGCTCTGACACACTGGGGTTTGGTTTCTATCCTCCTTTAAATTATTTCTGAGCATTTGGTGCTCTAGCGTGAGCATTGCCCTGGGTCCTTGAAGCCCTTGGGAATATTAACACACTAGAGATTTGGATACTATGTGTGATTATTATGTACCTGTGAAAGTGAGCCTTAGAGCTGCTGTGGTTTGAAGGCCTGGGTGGCCCCGGTGTATTTGGTCCTGTTGTAGGCTCTCTATAGTTTATTTCATTATTATGTAATCCATTCATTAATCTGGTCTGTAAATAAATTTGTAATAAATAACTCTGGGGTATTTAGTAAAATCAGGAAGGGTTTCTTATTTTCATTTGCTAAATCGGATAGAAATCTTGCCTATAAGATCTCATTTGTGTTGTTTCATATCATGCTTACAAGTCCTATGTTATGTTTACATACTAGAGATCCTGCCTATAGGATTGACGTTATGATTTGTTAAGAATCCTGTCTTTAGGTGTATCAATCTGTCCAATAAACGTGTATTAGCAAACATGCCTATAGGATCAATATTTGGCTTAATTGTTTTTTGGCTAAATGTGTATAAATTCCTACTCATATACTGCTCAATGCTAGAAATTATGCCTATAGGATTAAAAATCAGTTCAATGTTAGAAATCATGCTTATAGGATTAAAGTCATAAATCATGTCTAAAGGATTAAAACCAGTTCAAACTCAGAAATCATGCCTATAGGACAATAATCATCACACTCGTAGAAGTCATGCCTATAGTATTCTATTAACTGATTCAGAATTCGATTATCACAGCCAATCACTTAAACAACATGTCTATAGGATTGAACAATAATTCTGGGCTTATGATTGTGATTTACTGTTATTCATCAACGCATGAAACGCCCAGATATTACACTGAATTAAAATCACTAAGCAAATATGTGTAGGCCCTAACACTCGCATTAAGAACTGACTCTACATACTACTGCTTGCATGTTCATCACATAGATATCCTGCCCATAGGAATCCAAGATTAATAAAGCCTGATAAATCAGTTGCGTGCATTTGCTGTTTACATGCGGAGGTTAATGTGAGCCATATCTATCTTTATTTGAAAAGTTCTAATTGTTTTGCTTGTCGCCTAGTATTTTACAATTTTGAGAACCTTAGGCCCAGTCTAGAAATAGAGGTCCCAATGCCTCCAGGACCTTAGGTAAGGGACGGTTAGTGCACGCATGAGTTAGAATCAACTAGAGCGCTTTAGGTAAAAACTCAAAGATAGTAATCGAGTAGCAGGAAATGATAGTCTATGCTCGCTGAATAATATTAGTAACACCCCCATCTTGGCGGAGTTATGAAGTATTATTTATGTTGCACGGGGTGATCCTATAGCCTAAAAAATTTAGGATCCCCCATCCTTATTAAATAGTTTATTCGCTTCCTTAGACTAATTCGCATCATTTAAGTTCGGCCAGGACCCACCGTTGTGGACCTCGAGGGGTGCCTAACACCTTTCCCTCAAGGTAATTTGAGCCCTTACTCGATCTCTGGTCATGCAAACTAGTATAATCTGAGTTATTTGCTATAGGTGCCCTAACGCACCTTAACTCGTTAGGTGGTGACTCTAACAACCAATTCATTTTCCCTACTCTCTCAAAAGGAGTTGTCAAAATGTTGAAACCCGATTTCGCGAGAAAAAGGGGCACGACAAACATGATAGTTTTTATACTAGCTTTGTGTTCTTTTTTGCAGGTATCATTACTATAGCTATGCCTCATCTATCGACAAACCTTCAGTTAGTGGTATTAGTACTTAGTACTCATTCCATTGAAGGGGAATCATAGATGAACACAAACATAGCAACAAGGGCGGGAAGGGGCAAAACCGGTGCCCAATTTGTATACATGGATGTTTATTCAAGCTATTGGATTTGGCGAAGCTTGCTGGGTAAAATGGATGCATTGAGGTGCACAATCTCAGTACAGCACTTAACAATCCAGAAGCTACACCATGCAAAGGGCTCAACAAGAAGCACATGGACTACACACGAAAGTGAATACAAAAACAGTGTACGTGAACACTGCTGGACAGGACAATCGACATAGCATTTTTGGCAAGATACTTCGGACACATTGGATCCAAACTGGGTTTATATTCCAATGCAACATAATAACAGGACAACCCATGATGGAATTCATGCAAAGGCCTCAACAAAATACAGAAGGAGGCCATGCAGAAAAGAGTGCAAAAATAGTGTACTTGGACATTTCTGGGCAGTGCAATTTGACAAAATTATGAGAAGCTCAGATCATCGGTACATATTCAATTGTTACTGGAAGGACATATTGAATAGTGGAAATGGAATGGCACTAGGAATGGCATCAAATTTCAAGGGAAGGAATCCCATATCACCATCATAGGGATAGTGTTAACTTTGAAAAAGGAAAGGGGCTATTTAGGCAATCAGCGAAGCCGGGCAGTTGTCTATACGCACATTGGGCTATTTAGGCAATCGGCGGAGCTGGACAGTGCAAAGAAAATGGGCCTTTTATACGTGAAGTGGAATATGGAACTGGACAACAATATTTATGGGCTTCAATGGCTAGTTTTATTTTTAACAACTACATTAGAACTCATGTACTATCATTGTTGAATTCCTCATTAAACATTGATAATAGGATATATGTAGTTGTTAAAGTTTATTTCTCTCATTTTGTAGGACTTCATGACACGTTGGCTTTTATTTATTTATAAATATAAAAACTAGAGCTAGGCATATTGCCTGGTGGATTTGCTAAAAAACAAATTTAGCCGTCAACAGTGCATATCTTAGAAGGCGCATTATGTTTCGACTTGCGGATGCTTGACTAGTGTCATGCTGATCGTCTGATTTGGGTTGTTGAGGTTCAAGTTTTTCTACGTGGCGCATGAGGTCTCTATGTGCATTTTCTGTAAGATGATGGAGTATGAGTGATGTATCAGTCATTTGAGCAGGGGAGTTGGGATCAGATATGGAGATTTCGTTATTCTTGAGGTTTAGAGACTAGATGTTCTCGCAGGCGGACTATTCCTTAATCACAGACTATGAAGATATGTTAAGAATTGGATAACTGACGGTATGTGTTATGGATATGTTGCTATGGACTTTGGAAGGTTATTTACTTGTTTGGGAATGATCGAAATTGGTTTGGGGGCTATTTGTAAGCCTAATGAGAATGTGTATTCTATATCATATCGGGTTTACTTATTCTTAAGCAATTGCTACCGTGGGTATCATCGGGCAGAATAAATGTTATTCGTGCCCTGGTCTATGTTATATGCTTCTCTCTTATACTATGATGGGTTGTGAGGCTATTTGATTATTACACGCATGTTTTAATCCCGCGTAGGCCTTATGGCGATATGGGCGAGATGAACCTCGTGATGTTGATTTGCTTATTGCACCTTAGTTGTGCTTGCCTTTTTTCGTATTGTATTATGCCTGCTCTCCTCCCCACAGTTATAATTGTACACTCTATTGTGTTTGATGTTAACGCACATGTGTTTAGTGAGCACGAGCACCATGCTCGATGGTATCCCTATGTGGTTTGATATGTTTTGGATTGGGTTGTGCGCCGCAATGGAGTTATGGGGATAACCTTCTTTGTGTTTATTTTGTGTGTTTTGTTTTCCCTTTCTGGGTTGAGTTCATAAGAATTATGCTTTGGTTGTTATATCATTTGTACTTGGTGTGTAGTTCTCGTGCCTTATTTTCTTTCTATTATATATATATATNTACTCCGCAGCAAACGTCGTTGATAATATCAGCTTTAACTCCAGTTGCTGTTGCATTGGCCAATGATCAAAGTGGTCATCATGTCTTACAATATTGTGTCAAGACATTCTCTATTGAGTACACCAGGGTAAATAATACTATTGCTATCTCCAAATGAATCATATATGTGTTGTTTAATTGGATAAATATACTATGGTATTGTCATTTTCTTCCTGTGTATGCCCCACGTTTTATTAAATTATACTAATTGAAATTGAGGCTGCATTCTATGTGTCTTTAATAGAGAAACAGTTAAAATATTCATTTTTGTTCTCATTCTTTGGTACACGAGAATATACAATAGCTTCTGGTGTCAGTTACTGTATGTGGCTTTTGGTGTGACCTATCAGTTGGACTGCTCGTATTGGGTGAGATGAGGTTTTTGGGCCTATGATTTGCACTATCTTATTGGGGACAAGGAATGTTGGAAGAATAATATCATATTTCCGTTCAAAATTTGGCCATGGTTCTTGTCGGACGAGAGAGCTCCTTGACTTGTTGATTTTATGGGTGGTTACAAGTTTCCGCATGCTTCTTTTATCATTAGCGGCATTGTGAAGGCCCAGAACGAGATTTATTTTTATATGAGGTGTATTACCGGTACCGGGTTTGGTGATGAGCAGCTATTGTGGCCAAAAGTTATTGCTGTGAACACATAAGCTATGTGGTACATCGTGTAGTTTGATCTTGGTAGTGTATTAGCGACTTGATAAAGCATGTTGTGATTGATATAGTGTGTATATGCGAGAATCGGATCTTAGAACGAGTCCTGGATGTTGAAATTTCCTTCTAAGGCTTATTGGCTAGGGTTGAAGGAAGAATCTTCAGCCGGGGTCGTGTTTATAGACTTATATGCATCGAGGTAGTATGTTATTGCTTATGGATAAGGGTATGATGAGTTCATTCAACTAAGTGACGGCTTTCGAACGACTCTTGGCACGTTTGAGGACGAACGTATGTTTAAGTGTGGGAGAATATAATGACCCGACCGGTTGTTTTGAGTACTAGCTTACCTTTCTTTGTTCCGAGACTTTTCCTAACTCTATTTGATATTTCTTGATTTGCGTGCATGGTCCATGTCATTTTTCAGAAAGTCTGTACGTAATATTTTGAAGAAAATAAAATTTTTGACTTAAAAGAGGCTAGAGTTGACCACGGTCAACATTTTTAGTAAGGACCTCGGATCGGTGTTTTAACGATTTTGATAGGTTTGTATGATATTTTCTGGACTTGTACGCATGTTTGGTTGGGGTCTGGGGTGACCCGAGCACATTTCGGCGTGTTATGTGAAGAATTGTGAAAATAAGTTTGTAAGTTGAAATTCTTGAGTTTTGATGATCGATTTCTGTTATTTTGATGATTTAAGGCAGCGAACAAGTTTATATAATGTTATTATACTTGTGTGCATGCTCGATTTGGAGCCCGAAGAACTCGGATGAGTTCCGGATGAGCTCGGTTTGGAACCCGCTTTTGCGAAGTTGGGCTCGAAAATACGATATCTGGGGAGGGGCTGTTGATTTCGCAAATGCGAAGATAACACCATATATGCGATCTTTTGGACTCCGCTTTTGCGGTTTTTGTGCTGCAAATGCAACTAGAGTTCAGCTGGGTAACCTTCGCAAATGGGAAGGATAGACTGCAAATGCGAATGGGGGCAGGTTCGCAAATGCGGGATTTTTGTCGCTTTTGCAACAACTGTTGGCTGGGCAGTTTTTCACTTTTGCAAACAGTGTTTCGCTTTTGCGAACATCGCAATTGCGAACTATGTTCCGCAATTACGATGTCTGCAGCTGGGTAAAAGAGGAAAAGGTCGGGATTTAGATCATTTTACACCATTTCTCTACCCGAAGCACTCTAGAGACAATTTGTGAAGAATTTTTCTTCCCGAATTTATGGGTAAGCATATTTAGCTAGTTTTCAATCAATTTCAATTACTTTTGTATGAATTTTAACATCAAATCTATAGATTTCAAAGTAGAAATGGGGGGATTTTGGTAGAATTTAGGGATTTTGTAAATTGAGGTCAAATTTCGAAATAAATTGCATATCCGGGCTCGAGGATGAATGGATAATTGGATTTTGGTCTGAATATTGAGTTTTGATCAATCAGGCTCGGGGTTGACTTTTGTTGACATTTTGGGATTTTGGTGAAGATTGAGCCTTTATGTATTGGGGATGTTTCCTTTAGCATTATTTGACTTCGTTAGATGATATTTGACTAGGTTTTGATCATTTTGAGGATAATTTCTATGGAAGACGGTATCGGATTGTGGAAATTATTTCGTAATGAGGTAAGTGTTTTGCCTAGCTTTGCCGGGGGAATTTTTCCTACTAATCGATATTGTTTGCTACATGTGGGGTTGATGCATATACGAGGTGACGAGCGTATATGCATGTGCCGGGGCTTCCATGCTCGGGAGGGAGAAATTATATGCTTCTTTGTGCCTTTGTTGAACTTGATGATCTCCTAACCTATGCTTCATTTAATTCCATGACTAGTAAACTCAATTATTTGCGTTAGAAATCATGTTAGAACATGTGACATCTTAAAAAGGACTAAATGTGCCATTTTCGAGATTCGTTAGCATACTTAACTTGATCGTAGTATTAGGAATCTATATCTATACATGTTGTTGTCATGTTACACGAGCTTCTTTATTCGTATTAAGAGATAGTGATTGGGTCCTTCGGGCTATATTTGGCACGATGTGTATTTCCGTGTGATTTGAAATGAGATTGATTTGTGGTTATTACCATGCAAAAAAAAGGAAGGAAGTTGGATTTCTGTTATGATCACTTATTCTTTAAGTTCTTACATGTCTTTTTCTTTGGTTTCTATTGGTGTTTGTGGTTTTGTATAATACTTTCCGTTTGAGTTCCTTTGTAGCTACCTCTGCGTTTTCCCTTTTGGAATGTTACTATTATAGCAATGTCTTTCCTATCTGTAATTGTTACACCTGCGCTTTCACTCGGTTTTACTTCTATTACATGTCTTCTTCGAATTCATGTATTTACTTGTTATTAGCACATACCTGTTACATGCCTTTAATTATCATGTGATTTACTTGTGAAGTGCCTTAACCTAGTACATGTCTTCACTCACTACACGCTTTCATTTACTATATGTCTTTACTTACTATATGCTTTTACTTACCATATGTCTTCACTGATTAAATGGATTTACTTGCTACCTGATTTCACATATTGAATGCCTTCATTTGAACCCTGTTCTTACTTGATAAATATTCTTTACTCGTTTCATGTTCTACTCTCTTTTGTTTAACCGGGTTGGGTGACTTTTAGATTTGTTGTGTGTTATGCTTTGTGGAAGCTTTGTCATTAAGTACGGTAGACTAGCTTTTGACATTGGACCGCTCATTCTACGCAGTCTGAGTTGTATTACCTAGTTGAATATCGCGTGTTTGTTTTCTTAGTGTTCCGTTTTGAACTTTTCCCGCATTTGGTGTGTGGTTTCATATGATATTGTTGATATTGGGGATTAGGTTGCACGCTACAATAGTGTTTGTTAATATTGGGGGATCCGGTTGCACGTCGCAACAGTGTTCTTTATATATGTGGGATTGGGTTGCGTGCCGCAACGGAGAAAATGTATTATAGTTATTCTTGTCTTTTGATTTCTGTCATTGCATTGTGTTGTGAGACTGAGAAGTGTTGATATTTTGGGGACCTCGGTCATTGTATTCTTGTTTCATTCATTACATGATTACGTATTTGTGTATCTTTCTCGTATTGCTCTTCTTGCTTATCATCTGCATAGATAAAAATAACAATTGAGTATCTATTAACTTAAAGTCTCGTCACTAGTTCACCGAGGTTAGTTAAGATACTTACTGAGTACATGGGGTCTGTTATACTCATGCTATACTTCTACGCCCTGTGTGCAGATCTTGGAGCCGCGTAGCTGTTGAAGATGGAGGCTTGCATCGAAGACGTTCCAGCTTCAAGCTAACTCTTACTCATAGTAGTTTAGGTCTTAATCTCTGTTCATGTAACTTCCAAACAGATGGTGTACTTATTTTTCTTTTCGATTTGTAAATCTTAATCATAGTGGCTCATGACATGTACTACCAGTCCTAGGGAGGTTGTATAGAATTCAATCATTTTATCTCTTGTTATTAATACTCTATCGTTTGAGTTACCTTGTTCTATATTTGGCTTACCTAGCGTTAGGATTAGGTTCCATCACAACTAGGTGGTTTTTGGGTCGTGACACACCAAATAAGAAGAACTGAATGCAAGGACGTGAAATCAAAAATTCATTGCAATTAACTTCATCCGAAATACAAAATAAAGACATGAAATCAAAAACTTCATTCCAAAATACTACATATTGTCCACCAACACAAAAATATATACCTCATGTGAATTACTTCTACAAACATTCATCCGATGGAAAATACAATCCGCTTGACTTATTCAGAGGTTCACTTCATCAAGAAAGCCGCAACAAATCCAACAAATATCGCACATGAATTTATGATGAACATCTTCAGCTTCAACACTTTTTCTTCTGACTCCCTTGCTTTGTTCGATTCAACAATATTTATAGCCTCTAATGCATCCACTTTTTTCATCCGTTTGTCCCCTTCAATCTTGCACGCATCCAATGCCATATTCAAGGTATTTATTTGAACTTGAACAACATCAAACTTCGACTTAAAATTGTTAATTACAACCACCGCTCTGTCCGGTAAAACGTTCCCAAAAATCACATGATTCATTCTTACACACAATCCAAACAACATATAACGAGAAAACTAATAAAACTGAAATTTAGTTAAAATGTCAAAATTAAATAAATCTATAAATACATATTACTTACTTCAGGTTTCGCGCACTTATAGAATCTCCTACCAAGATTTTAAGCAGTGGTTGAAGTGAAGTGGTTCACTACAAACGCACCTCTTTTTTTATGAACAACTAGATTCAGTCATTGAGTACCCACTTAAAAGACGGCCTTTAAATTGATAAAGGAAAAGAAAAAAAATCAAAATGTACAAGCGAATTCAAGTTTAAATATGAAAGAAACACCCTAATATGGAGGAAAGAAGTTCTTCGGTGTAGGGAGGAAATACGATTATGAAAGAGACGAGGGGTTTTCATTTAAGTGGGGCTGGTGTAATTTTGTGGGTTATTGTATTGGGTGAGTCGGGTCTTAATATGGATGGGTATTATTAAGTTGGATCTGAAAACATCACAGGGAACTTACACGTGTCCCCTCCGTTAAAGGAGGGGTAAAATATTTAATTGTGTGACGGCAGGGACCCATAAGTCCCGATACTATAACCAAGGATTTAGTTTAACTAATTTTTCAAAAATAAATCACCTTTTTTTTTAGGAAGAAGTTACTTTTTCAAAAATAAATCACTTTTCAAAATAAACTAATTTTAGAAGCTTGACCGAACAGGCTATTAGTTTCTTCCCATCATTTTACCTCCCTTGTCAAATCACACCGAGGAAGAAATAGACATCTAAGTCTGGTCAACAATGTCAGCTATCAATGCATGAAAAATACAAGATGAATTTCACGTTGATATTAACAAATAGAAAAAGGTGCAGAATAGGGCAAATCATACGTCTATGATGATTTCTTTTTTAAGCAATTTTTAAGGAAAGAGGATGAATTAACTTCTCCAACTAAGAGCACACTAGAATTTTGTATCTGACAACCAAGGTACTCATTGATAAATTATAAAGAAATTAAACTATGACGACCAACAAGTGACAAGATAAGCATGTAAGCAAGAAATCAGCACGAAAAAGAAATGAAACTACCATATTGAATCTGTAAGGAGGAAAGGCCCATTACATATAATGCTCAAACAAGGATAAATCCGGAAATAAATGGTAGGAATAACAGATATTCTGCTTGCAAAACCGAATCTATCCAGCTAGTGGAAACCATGAGCGGATTTGACTTCACCAGAACAAACTAAGACATCTAACACAGGTAAACCTTCAGTACATGTTGGAAAATCAAATCCCTATTGAATTTGATTTTTCTAGAAGAGAAAAGGAAGAGCAAGTATAAACATGGCATCTCAAGCTTCATTCTTCAGAAGTCGCTCCACATATGCCTGTCAAGAAAATAATAAGTGGAAGTTAACATGTAATCAACATCTTAAAAATGAAGGATGAACAGGCCTTATAAAATACCCAATGACACCAGAACCCCAGACATGCAATCAAAATCCAACAGAGTTCAATGCCATATACAACTTCAGTACTGTCTATGCCCCACCCCTCACCCCACTCCCCCGGGGACAGACAAAAACATACACATCCCACGGGTAACATAAATGTTCATATGTGCACACAATAACATACTATCATATTTTAGAAAAACAATGTTTTAAGTCCAAAGCAAGATAAAGAACCCTGTAGAATCGATAAGAAGACAACTCACCTGTACAAGTTTGGTAATTTTAGCTTTTGAATAGGACAGATATTGCTCTATTTTCTCTTGTGTCTTAGGGACATGTTCTCCTTGAGTTGTACTAGTCACCTTATCAACCACCTTCTTAACAACTGTTTTGTGAACTTCCCTGCTCATCTTACCTTCTTTCCAAGTGGGCTTTAGGATCTCCTTAACAAACTCTATTAGAGCATTTTTAAATAAACGCATCGCTTTTTCATCTTTGTTACCACTTCCCTCCTCAACCTTCCCATGCATATTCATATCTCCTGGATGATCATTTTCTTGCCCATCCTTGGACTCCACGGGAGCTAATTTATCTTTTCCATTGACTTCAACAAATTTATTCTCCTGCTGCTTCACATCATCTATTTGATCGTTATTTCCAGGTTCAGGATCAACGGTAGACAATTGATTCATTTGCTCCTCCGGAACCTTATTACTATCTCTATCCAAATAAGACGAGTTGTCGGGAGGCATCTTAAAGTTGTCTACGCCATCTGCAGGATGGTAGTTATTTGGACCCCTCATCTCCGGATTGGTCTGACCATATATAGCATTAACAAGTGACGAAATCGGATGTGAAGCTAGCATTCCTGAAGGATCAGAGGGATTTAAGACTCTTTGCAGTTGGGCTTCTCGCAGTTCTTCCTCAAATTTCTTTATCATAGACGTTGGAGAGGTTTTCGTTTGGTGTACTTGCTCACCAGTAACAGTACAGGAAATATTTTGAGGGACTTTAAATTCCAGCATCTCGGGTGTGCTGGGTGCTTCTCTCTTATTGTGTCCAGTAGATGGGATAGGTAAGAACACATTTGGTTCTTGGTGTGTTCCATTCAGAACTGCAGAATGTTCAGAGCTCATACCAATACCTGTACCACTGAAGCTCTGTCCAGGCAAATGAACTTGATGAAGACCTTCTCTAGCATGCATAAATTCATTTAGTGCATTAGAGCCAAGTGTTCTGGCAATGCTATCTTCTATCAGCCCCTGTGGCTGAATATAAGAACTAGCAGATCCATAAGGCTGAGTGGCTGTGGCAGAAAGAATGATGCCTGAAGCTTCCGGATTTGAATTATGTCCAAGGACATGTGCCGAAGTTCTCTCCATATTTTGATCAGAAGCTTGAGAAGTTAGATGAATAGCTTGAGCATTTGTAAGCTTTTGAATAACTGAAGATTCTGAAATGTTCAAAGCATTAAGATTACCAGCATTCCCTCCGTGAGGAGAAACACCTCTCTCTCCGTCAGAATTCATATAATGTGGTTCTGTGCTTCCCCAGGCTCTGCTCTCATTTTCAAAACTATGGTCCAATCTTTCATTGGTCCTATCTGTAAGAACTGTGACAGCAGTATCTTTTCTCACAACACTTTCATCCCACCCACTAGACTTTACATGGTCCGAGGGCCTTCCTTCATCCCACCCACTAGCCTTTACATGGTCCGAGGGCCTGCCTTCATCCCACCCACTAGCCTTTACAAGGTCCGAGGGCCTTCCTTCATCATCCCACTTTGGACCCTTCAACCAGTTATTCTTGTCATCAAGTCTGTGGCCACCAATGTCATCTGAGGGCCTAATTTCATGATTTCTTGATGTGGCATCATGAGAGAATTTGCAGTTATCCTTGTAGCACTTTCCTGCTGCAAAGTACTTGCAAACTGATTTTCCGGTTCTGCTTGCGTGATTGTCCTGACCATGATCAAAGGATGCACTCCGAGTGCCTTTGTCATAGATATCACCTGAGGCACCATCATGAGAAAATCTGCATGATGCACCCCAGCGACAGTTGCCTTTCACAAAATCCCTGCAAATAATTGTACCTCTATTCCGGTTTCTGTGCATCTCATCCTCCAGATGATGCGTGTCAGGAAGCCTATCCCTTGATTGGTACCCAGGACCTTCACTATCAGCATACCTTGAGACATGTCCACGCTCTGGCCGACTACCCAATCTTTCAGTCAAGTTGCCCTCTGAATGACCTCCATCCCTGTGATTGATAGCATCTGGATGAAAGAACCTGCAGTCACTGCCTCTCCTACAATTCCCCGCTGTAAAATTTCTGCATACCTGGGATGACATACGAGGGCCGCTCCTTCTATCGCCTGATGCATATGGATCACGTTTAGAATTATGGAGAGGACTACGACTCCTATTCTGAACTCTCATACTACCCCTGTCCCTGTCCCTGCTCTTGCTCCTGCTTCTACTCCTGGTCCAACCCCTAAACCTATCCCTTCCCCTACTGCGACTCCTGCTCCTACCTTCTCCCCTTGCCCGGCTCCGGCTACGGCTACGGCTCCTGCTCCTGGCTCTTCCAGGGTATCTATAAAATGAAAAACAAACCGCAACGTATCAGTAGAAATAATATCAACCATATCTGCTAGCCGAACTTCCCCTTCCCCTTTCCCCATGCCCAACGGAAGGATCAGGCAAAAATGAGAGAGAACACCAAAAGAATGATGGAAAGTCAAATAAACTCGTGAAAACTTTGGAGGCAAGTAACACTGAAATATGAGAGAATCCAAAGCAGTGGCTTCCCACCAGCCAGAAGTTCTTTCATTGCACATTGCAATACGTGAAATGCATCACAAACTCAAACCTAAAGAGCTATCTTACTTGAAAGCTATTAGGTTTTACAGATACGTGGTCGATTATCTTTTGATAATCATGAGTATGATGGATCATTAAACCAAATACTGTAAACAGACCTGCGAGACTGGGTCCGACCATTATTTGGAGAGTGACTATTGCTTCGCCTTCCCCACCTATCAAAAGCTGGAGACATGCTTTTATAATGGTAGTTTTCCTTCCTCAGCTCTTCTGTTCCTGTAACATTGTCCCCGCACGACCAACCAGAGTTATTTTTGGACTGCCACGAATTATCAGCTTTTGAAGCTCCCCATTCCTCATAATCCGGACTATTTGGAGTCTCTTCAGCATCCCACAAAGACTTTCGCCTTTTTGCACTTTCACCCATACTGGTCCTTGATAGCAAATATCAGCAGTATTTAATTTCTGTCATAAAGAATATCTGAAGACCTGAAAAGTATAGACATAATTTTAACTTTTTCAGTGAATCAAGCAGCCTTAAGTTAGGAACAAATAAGTTCCAATCATCCTCCCTTTCCGGATTACTTCCATAGAACATTGATTTTCGTAATCCACATAATGGGAAAACTACAAAAACAAAATATAGGTTCTGGAAAGGAATGAATGTTTGGCCTCTAAAACCCAAAATATCCAGAAGATGAGTGTTGTATAATATGAATGTCAAGATCAATATGCAAGTAGCAAACTTAGAGGATACTTTACCATTTCAAAAAACAAAAAAGGTAGCGAACTTATAGAATAAAATGAGACAAGATCTCATGAAATATTTTGTCATGTTATGTAAACTTCCAAGTATACCTGTCCGTAGGTGCGATAATATGATATGATTGAAGGTGCTAAAGGGGACAACGCAAACTTAAAATCACAGAGAGAATTTTGCCTCAAAAGAGCTATAATCTATCCAAATACATGGGAGACTTAGCTAAGGAGAACACAATAAAAGCAAAGATACATATAGGCAATATCAATTAGTTAGAATAAAGACTAGTTATTGTTACACTTACATTAGATCCATTGTTTGTCAGGAGCTTTTACTTTGGTTATGCTGGTGTGATGAGTGCAAATTTATAGATCCTCTACTTTTATACCAAATATTGAGTACTAGAATTAAACCAACACTAATAGAGAGCAACTAATATAGAGGATTCATACACCCCATAGTTGAATAATTGAATGAAATATTGGGAATAAACAAACAAGCAGGGGAGAGAGAAATTGGATGAGACAATAAGCCTGATGGAGTAGCGACCTCTTGATTTTACTCTCAAGTCTACGCTAAGAAACAGAAATTGCCCTATGAGTAAGGGGTTTGATAGTATTAAATTTGGAGTCTACTTGCTAGAAGCATTTCAGCAAAACAATATCTTTTTCACATGGTTCAGCATTTCTTTTCTTTTATAACTAAGCAATCCCCAAGAGCTAATGGTGCACAGTCCGAAACTCAGTAGACAATGGGCCAGGCCCTCTACCCTTCTCCACTTACATATCAGGTTTTTGTCTACGACAGAGTTCGAACACGTGACATGCGCCTAACACATCACGCATTGCACGGCTTACCACTAGACCAAAGCCTTAGGGGCAGCAGCAGTAAAATATTTGTTACACACACAGATACGAGGACCGAGATAAAGTCCCACATTTCTTTTCTTCTGATTGGTAAAAGAAAGTATGATAATATATAATTCGCAAAATCCCTTCCAATTGTGAAGACGAGAGAAGCACACTTAGTGAGCAGCAAAATGGATTCCCTATAACTTCGAGCAAGGAAAATATATCAAATAAAACTACACAAACTTGTGATCCACGAACAGAACAAACAAAAGAAGCAACTACCGCCACCAAAGAATAAGAACCAGAACAAATTTTCATGTTATAACACTTAAAGTTAATGACAACTCTATTCATATTTCCAAATCATTGTAGTCAATCACTTCTGAATGCTGGATGGGTTCTCTATTCTAACTAACTTCAGCTCGGTTAGGCTTCCAGAGACTTAAATGCTTAAAATCCCATCAAACCATGAGTACAAACCAATGGTCCGACTTCACTTGGTTGTTAAGTTTCGACGGCCAGCCACAAAAATTTCTAAAAATTGAATGATGTCTGGCCTTTCACAAGATGAAAGCAGCAAGTACTTCGAGCAGGAAGAAGCATCAAAGGAGTGAATGATGTCCTCTTATTTATATTGACAGAATTAACACCACTGCTCATCACAAACAACTTAGTGGCTAGAAACTGGATGCAGTTGAATGGAACACTTGTGAGAGGTTATGCAGCATCCTAGGGACATTACGTAAAATGTACATCTGATGCTGCCAGCTAATGCATGGTCATAGAAGATACAGCAATTTTGCGAGCCTAAATAGAACAATGTTCGTCCTGCATCCATGTCGAGGACAATTTGACCAAAAGAACTTCCATTAAACCATGCATCATTCAATACATATGCTTATATGTTAACCGGGTGTGTTTGGCTTTACAGTAGCTGCTGATAATAAATTCTATTTAGGTCAATTAAGGCACTTGATGAATCAAGCCATGACAGGTCTATTGATTTTGTTTTCAATAATCTCCAAAGCATACAGCGAAAACATCCCCAAGTTATTCTTGGTACCGAAGTCGTATCCGAATTTTTTTAACACCTCTGTGGTGTTGAACAATAGCCGCTTTCTCCTTCTACTTCTTCTATTCTTCTCTCCTACCTCTGCTGTTATCCTGATCCTCCAATCTCTGCTAGCTTTGACTTTGTACAACTTGCTACTACTATTAGCTCAAGGTGAACAGCCATTGCATCACGTCGAAAGACAGCAGCACCGATTTGACCATCTAAATTGTGCATCGGTGAAGCGCAAATATCCAATGATATCACTTAAGCCTTCCCTAGTTAAGGATGATTACCGATAATATGAATGGATCTTTTAGCAGACACAAACTGAACGGTGATGCCTTCCATCAAGTTCTATGAGGGAAGACTATATTGCTGATGCACCAGTAACAAGCATCCCCAAAAATACCCACCTGAAACTATTTACAAGGGTCTTTCAACTCCTTCAAATGCACTTCTATCCGTTTTTATTTATATTATCCACAGGAAACAAAAGGAGCTAATTTCAAGGATCTCATTCTTGGCCTCTTCCTTCTAAACTTCCACCCTAGTAGTATCTCTCTAACAGTTCTTGACGTCATCCATTCCGTTTCAGACACCTTCCAGACTATGCACCATAGCGTGTTTGCACTTGAATCGTGAAGCAATAATGGTTAGCATTCTCTACCATATTCTAGCATATGAAACACCAACTTTTATAAATTGTCCTCAAACTCAGCAGTGAGGATGGCTTTCCATGCTGTTTTTCAAGTTAAGAAAAACATTTTCCTTGAAGCTCTAGGAACCCAAATTGAAGTGCAAGGAAAGTTCACACTCTCTCAAGTATGTTATAGGAAGACTTAATTGAGAAAAAATAATCTCTAGTCCTCCTCATTTCCGGCTGTTATTACTGGTAAATGATGTTTTTTGCTTGTAGAATGATTCAAGCACCATGTTGAGCTCTTCCATCACATAGCATCGCAAATTCCTTTTTATTTTCTTTTTGTTCTTTTTTGAGAAGGTAAGTAACCTGTATATTGAAAAAAGAGAAAATTAGCACCAAGCTGGTGCTAAAGCAGTACAAGAATTAGGAATCCTTCCGTACAAAAACAAAACAAAACAAAACAAAAAAAGGACTTCAGCTGTGAAAGTCCTAAATTTGCAAGGATTCAATGAAGTCAAACATACTATCTTCCTTCTTTACATCCTGTTGATAACACCGAACAACCAAAATCCATAAACATTTGAATTTAAGCTGCTGAACCTAGCCCTTCCATTTGAAGTTCAGGTCCAATAAATTTCCATCACTATGTTGATAGCATACATGAGTGAGTGCTACTGTCTCTAGGCTAGAGACATTGATAATATCGTCGCACCACTTTGCTTTTAGAAATACACAATTGCTGGCTATATTTAACTATCCAAATCTGATATCAATGTCAAATCTTCTCACCCTTCCCTTATACTCCTTTGTAGAGTTGCTCTCTATGGCTGCATGATTGTTTCTCCATCCCCCTATGAGCTCCATAATGTTCCGACATGATCCTCCTCCACAACACTTGTTACTCTAGATCAAAACTTCAAATCCACTTTCTTTACAAGATTATACTGAGTAGCCTCAAGTCCTTAGCTCTTCACTGCCATCTTCCCCGGAATATTAAAGTTGCCCAATTAAGAAGATGGTACTTCTTTACATCCCCCTCATATACAATATCCATTGTGACTTTATCAGCCTTTGAGCAACATCTCACCAGTACCGCTAATAAGGACAAGTTACAGCTTAGAGTATTGACAGTTTGCTCTTGATCAACACCTCCTTTCTCCTTTTCAGTAATAGCCACACTACATCAAAAGTACTACTCCATATGAGAAGAGTGGTAAAATCCTTAACTTGATGAACGATTCAATGCTTCAGGCAAACACCTTAAGAGCAATCGCTCACAGCTAATTACCTACGTCCCAATAATAGAGCTTTAGATCTAGTCCCTAACCATAATTTCCCGAATTCATTGTAAAAGATTAACTTGTGCAAGTCCCAATCACACCGCAAACTCGACCAATAACAACTACAAATCAATCCTAAACTTGTTGGGGTCGACAATATGAACTATTTCTATCCACTTCACTCTATTAGGACCCGTTTCAAGGAAAATTAGGATTCTTTGCCCTAAATATCATTTGTTCTCCCACTTGCTAACAGGTCTAGTATAATTCAACAATTAAATTCACATACAAAAGCTCGTATTGGCAAAAACCCATAAGCTAAAAACAAATTAAAAACCAAAAATGTATAGCAGAAAAATACAAAATTTGTTGCCCTAATACGAAAGACAACAAAACAGATCAATTTCAAGAGAGATATAAACCCTTAAATTGCAATTACGAAAAAAAGTAAAAAAGGAGAAAAGGGTACTAACCTTTGACAGAGAGGAAGATCGAGAAAATTGAGCTCTTTTTCCTTATTTCTCCAAATGTTTTTTTCTTTCTTTTGGGTCAAGAGTGTTGAGTGAGAGAGAGCGTGAGGGAATATTAAAGTATGGATGTTAGTGTAATTGTAGAAGAAGTAGATTGCATTTTAATTGAAGTGAGTCTAGGGCCTGAGTCTTCGCAGCTTCTACATACGAACTGTTTGTAAGAGAATAAGAACAGGAGAGACGGATTTGGAGAAAGATGCACAATGTTATGCTGGGGTTATTTTGGTACTTGCACTATATAGCATGTTTGGCCAAGTTGTCAAAAACTGTTTATTTTAAAAAGTTTTTTTATTAAAAGGTGTTTTTTGAAAAAGTACTTTTTGTAAATAGTAAATTGTGTTTGGCCAACTTAGAGCCCGTTTAGATTAGCTGAAAAGTGTTTTTTAAGTGCTGAAACTGATTTTTAAAATAAACATTTACGTGTTTGGATAGAAGTGTTGAAACTGATAATAAGCAGTCGATGTGTTTGATTAAAAAGTGTTGATAAGCTATTCTTTTGTTAAAATGACCAAAATACCCTTGAATTTTTTTCAAAAGATTATAAATTAAAATTTTCTTTGTAAAGAAAAGAATTCATAACGAATATGGAACAAAGAGAAAGTCAAGAAATTTATTTTGAGAAAGGTATTTTGTGAATTAGAAAATATTATTAAGGATAAACTAGTAAAAGTGTTGGTCAAACTAAAAGTGTTTGTAAGCTGAAAAGCCATAAGTTGGGGGTGACCAGCTTATGACTTATGGTTGATTTTAGCTTAGAAGCACTTGGCTTATAAGCACTTTGAGTGTTTACCAAACGCGTAGATAAGCCAAAATGTGCTTATAAGTCAGTTTACCAGCTTATAAGCTTACACTCTGTTTGGATCATTGTTTCCCATCATTTTATAATGTATTGTATTGTATTATACCGTATCGTTTTATGAATACAATGTTTGGATAAATTGTATTGTTTGTTATTGTTAAATAATATTTTGTTGTTTGGTTTGAGTGTATTGTACTGTACTGTAACGGATAAGTTTACTAAAATACCCTCAATTGTTTAAATATTAAATTTATCAAAAATTATGCATAAAAATAATTTTAAAAAATAAAACAGAAGAAGGCAAAACACAATAAGAAAGCAGAACAAAGGAGCAAGACAGAAGAAGGCAAAACAAGGAGCACAACTAATTAGAATTGAGTTACAAGCAAATTAGGAGAAAAAATAAATAGAAGGCAACAAAACACCTTTAACATTGGTCTGGAAAAAAACAAAGTAGGTTATAAATTGGAGATTTGGAGTTAAAATAGAAAAAAGATAGAGGGTAAAATAGAATTGTGGAGTAATAAGTTAGGGTATAATTAGAAAGAAAAATAGGAAACAATCCCACCACACCAAATCAGTTGTTTAAAAAAAAGGACTTTTCATTGTTCCGGAACAATGGATTTAACAATACAATACAATCAATTTTAATGAAACAATCAAAACAAACATTATTTTGGGATAACAATACAATACGATACAACGAGGAACAACCATCCAAACAAGTTGTTAGCCAAACACCATCTTATTCTAGAAGTGTTTTTTGCAATATTTGATAAGCAAATTGTGTTTAGTCAATCTTTTCAAAAAAAATTTGAGTATGAGATTATGCAAAAAAAAAAAAGACACTAAATGTTCAAATTATAATTAGTATTATTTGTTATAGAGAATTGAATTTATAAAACATAAAATAAAAAATATATTAAAAATTTTAATCAATAAAAATTATCTAAAGAAATATTATTGGGTACATTACTTATCGTGTACATGATGATTCCAATATATCAATATACATCGTACAATATAAATTAAAAACCTACTCAATAAATCCTATTTAAAAAAAAAAAAGATCAATTTATAATAGAGAGACTATTTCAAAGAAGAATATGGGAAGAATAAAAAACAATCAAAATAAGAAAAATGAAAAATAGATGGTACAAAAAAAAAGGTTAAATTAGTGAGGGATAACTTGGGAAATATAAATTCTTATTAAGAATATTATTGTCTTGAAAAAATAATTTTTGGTTTCTACTTCTTGGAAGAAGCTAGAACTTGTAGATTATTCCAAGAAGAAGAAAAATTGCTCATGTTGGAGCTCAAACGCACTTTTTTTGTCTTGGCCAAACACCTTAATAGCATATTTGGCCAAGCTGCAAAAATCAGCTTATTTTGAGAAGTGCTTTTCTCAAAAGTATTTTCGGTGAGAAGCAGTTTGTGTTTGGCTAATTAATTTGAAAAGCACTTTGCACAACAATTTGTGTTTGGCTAAGCTTTTAAAAAATTGCTTTTAAGTGTATTTTTCTCATACGTTCTATTCAAAAAGTACTTTTTTTGTTTCTCCAAAACTACTTCTGTTTCTCCTCAAAAGCATTTTTTGTCTTCCAAAAGCTTGGCCAAACACTTCAAATTTACAACAAAAAAAAAAAACTTTTTTGAAAGAAAAAAAAGTGCTTCTAGGATTAGAGAAGCTTGGCCGAACAGGCTATAAATTTCCAAAAGAGTGTTTTTTTTTTACCAAAAGAAAAGTGCTTTAGGCTTCCTAGAAGTTGGGCCAAACAAGCTCAAAATCAGCTTATTTGAAAAGTGCTTTTTTTAAAAAATAATTTTCAAAAAAGTACTTTTGCTAAAAAATAATTTGTGTTTGGTTAATTAATTTGAAAAATACTTTTGAGCAACAATTGGTGTTTGGCCAAGACTTTAAAAAGTGTTTCTAGGTATATTTTTATCAAAAGTATTTTTTTTTTCAAATTCTTTGGAAGAAACTACTTTTTACTGCTTCTCAAAAATTGTTTTCGCTTCTACTCAAAAGCATGTTTTCTTTCTAAAAGCTTGGCCAAACAACTTGTAAGATAAATACGTTTGGCCAAAAAGAAGCTTGACCAAACATCCTAATATTTTCCCAGTCACGTCAATTTAATTAAGATGTGAGAATTTGAATACACATATAATATTAAATTATTGCATTAAGGTCTAAATACTAAGTCATAAGACCTATTTTCTTAATATTTAAATTTATAAAATTTATCTTTATTAAAAATTAATAAATATAAAATTAAAAAATAATAATTAACCTTCATGCTATATCAACACAATACTAGATAAAATTATATGATGGTTGCGGGTGTTAACTAGCTATTGGATATCAACTTAACAATATTAGATTTTGTATAAATTTTAATCATTCAGATCTATTTTGACAGATTAAAAATAGATCTACTCATATAAATTAAGAGATTTTAAAAGAAAAAAATTAATACTTAAGATCTAGATAATTAAGAATAAAAAAAGCAAACAGAATTAATGATTGAAATCTTAATGATTAAGACTCGATCATTCACAAAGTGCAAACAAATGGGGCATTAAAATATCATGGTGTATGATGTGCCCAATCTTTAAATAGGTTCTATGAATGAAACGGACAATGAAATAATAAATGGAATATAAGTAAACAATAATGGGTGCTGAAATTTTGTTTAGCTGCCTATGTAGTAGAACAATTCTTAGAAAAGACATAATATATCTTACCTTTTTTCTTACACTTCCGGAGCACAGAGATGTAGCCGCTGACTCCTTATTTCCCCTTTTATATGAAAGAACTCTCACTTACTTTTTATTCACTTGTGTATTCGTAATCTTAGTTGGCATTACAAAGATCTGATTTAAGTTAACTGAAAGATAATTAAATCAAAAATATTATTCAAAATTTAATTCTTGATAGGACAACGCAATATGACACTTCTATTGTTCTCCATTAATATTTAAGGGGGTTATATGATATTTTCGATATTACTATTACTTACTTTTTGGCATCTAGTTGAGTACTTTGAATTACCGCAAAAAAAAAAATATATATATATATATATTAACTCCTATAACCATGGTGAGATTTTTTATTTTTTATTTCTTTAGATATAAGTTACTTCCAGTTTAGAGAAACAACCTTCATATAATACATTGGAAATTTAATAATCAACTTCAAAAATTTCAAAAAAATATTTTTTGAGCTTTAAATTGCGAAGAAAGACATTAAAAGATTTCTATTTAATTATGATGAAATGTAAGTTTTATATATATATATATATATATATATATATATATATATATATATATATTGTGACAACCCTAGCCTTAATTTTCGTGTCTCGAGACCTCTCATAGCTTCATTTTATATTTATTGATTTACGTGCATGGTCTGTGTTGCTTTTCGATAGTTTTTATGTGAAATTTTGAAGAAAAAATGATTTTTGACTAAAAATGAAGCTAGAGTTAACCACAGTCAACATTTTTGGTAAATGACATCGGACCAATTTTTGACGATTCGTATGATATTTTTGGACTTGTACGCACGTTTGGTTGGGGTCCCGCGTGACCCAAGCGTGTTTCGGCTCATTATGTGAAAGATTGTGAAAGTTGAGTTTTAAGTTAAAATTCTTGAGTTTTGATGATCGATTCTTGTTATTTAATGTTATTTTGATGATTTGAGTTAGCGAGTGAGTCTGTATAACGCTATTACACTTGTGTGCATTTTTGGAGCCCGAGGGGCTCGGCTGGGTTTCAGATGAGTTTGGAGGTGTTTCGGAAGGCTTTGAATTGCTGATGCCATTTTGCTGGTGTTCAGGTCTGTAGGTCTCGCATTTGCGATGACCTGTTCGCAATTGCGAGTCTCGCTCTTGCGAAGTCAGAGTCACAAATGCGAGGGGAGAGACTGTTGGCTTCGTGATGGTAGGCTAGAATCACGTGTTTTAGTCGTAGTTTGCACTCTAATTACTGTATTCTACTTGTGTTTGAGCTTGAATAGTAGTGTATTGCACTTATTATGTGTTTTACGCCTTATAGGAAGTAATTTCGAGTTGAAGAGATACTCAGGAGCTAAATTGAACAAGTTGGAGCTTTGAAGTCTGAATAAAAGCCCAAGGGATTAAATCGAGATCGTGTTCGGGGGTCGAGGACCAAGTCTGGATATCAAAACATGAAAAAAAAGAATTACTCTGTAAAATAACCACAGCCGCACTGCATGGGGCGCCGCTGGGCGCGGCGCGGCAGTACAAATGGGCCAGCTCTGACAGATTTCAGCTCTCTAAACTTTCCCGCTAGCACCAGGCATGGGGTGGCGCGCGCGTGTGATTTTCTTAGAGTACTTTCATGTTGGCTTGGAAAATGTTATTTCGCCTGGGCCCACTCCTACAGGTATAAATACACCAAAAAGACATTCTTGAAGGGACTTTTTTTACCTTGGAAGCTTTAGGAGAGCATTGGAGGCTACAAGACATGGGACTCCATCATCTTTCCATCGATTCAATACGAGACTTTAGATTGTAAAGTTCGATTGATGCTTTCTTATTCTTCCATTATATTTGTGATGACTTCCTCCGTGATTATGGAGTAGTTTACCGTAGGGTTTGACGGATATGGTATTTTGATAAATATTTGTAGATTTTAACTCTAGTTCATGCTTGAATTCGTTTATGAAGTTTTGAATTGTTGCAACTTTATTCATCAATTTATTTAATCGAAAGAGGAATATCTTTGAATTATTTTGTTTGATTTAATTCATTGATTCTCTTAAGTAATCGAAAGAGCTTGTTTAATTGTTGATTAAATCAAGTTAGGAGAATATTCGAGAGACGTTCTCCTAAGGATCAATCTATCAACACATGCTTGCATACTTCACAGTGCTTATATTAGTTCACTTCGTTGAGTTAAGATTTAATCGATAGAGGAATCTTGACTACACGTTTGAATTATCATCGAGTGAATTCGTGAGAATCATTAGAACATTAGAGTGAATTAAACCGGAGTTAAATCCTAAATAGCTCTTGTGCACCAATCATGTCAAACCCTTATTCCTCACATTGATAAGAAACCACTCTGCGAATCTCCAATTCCTTGCTGTCAATTATCAACTGCATTATTTTAGTAGTTAAACTTAGTTCATAATTTGTTAACTCAAGTATTGATCCTCATGAATAGCAATTGAACCAAAAATTACTCGAACATTGTTTAAAATCAATCCCGGTGGAGACGATATTATACTATATTATCTTTGATTAGCGAGCATCAATTTTGTGTTATGTTTTGTGCTCGTCACTTCGCAAATGCGAAGATGGCATCGTGAATGCGACCAGGTGGGCGCCATTTTTGCGATGGAATGGTCGCACATGCGACTTGGTGCTGGTTTGGACAGTCTTCGCAGTTGCGATGGTTGTCTCTTTTGCTAGTAAGGAACAATCGCAAATATGATCATCATGTCGTAAATGCGATATCAGCAGGGCTGGGAAGTTGTTCGCTTTTGCGAACAGTAGTTCGCTTTTGCGGACATCGCAATCTACAGCTAGGTAAAAGATTAGGAAATCGGGACTCAGCTCATTTTACACTATTTTTCAATTCTAAGCTCTCTACTGGCGATTTTTGAAGAACTTTTTCTCCCAAATTCATTGGTAAGCATCTTTACCTAGTTTTCAATCAATTCCAACTCTTATTTATGAATTTTTAACATCAAATCTATGGATTTCTTGGTAGAAATTAGGGGTTTTTGGTTAGAGTTTAGGAATTTTATAAAATTGAGATTTAGATCTTGAATTGAGGTTAGATTTCAAAATAAATCACATATCCAGGCTTGGTGGTGACTAGATAATCGGGTTTTGGTCTGAATCTCGGATTTCGACCAAGAGGGCCCGAGGGTCGACTTTGTTGACTTTTTCAAAAATGATCAAAACCGAACCTTTTTCATTCGTGGGTAGTTTCTAACGTTTATTTTGGATTGTTTGATTGATACTTGGCTAGATTCGGTTGGTTTGGAGGCTTGTATCAAAGGAAAAGTCGTGGTTTATTGTTAAGTTTGTTGCGGAAAGAGGTAAGTGTCGTGGTTAATCTTGACATGATGGAATTAGGATTTGATTGGTTATTTGCTACTTGATTTAAGTGTGGGGGACGGCATATATGCAAGGGGACGAATGTATATACGTTGTCATGGAATAAGCATGTGAGGTGGACTTTTAGCTGTGTATTTAAACTTAATCATGTCTTCTTTTACTCCGTACTACTATTTGTATCATGCTCTCATTGTTACTTGCCCTTATTTGTTAAATTCATGTCTTCCTTGTTTCATGCTCTATTTTACCATATGTTCCTTGTACCCATGTCTTTACTTGTTGCCCTTTTTAACTTTTTCAAAACCTTTAATTTCCTATTTGCATCCACTTGATTCTATTTCCCCGGTTTGTTATATTGGTTTGTCTTAGATTTATTTACTTTCTTAGATCTCTCTCTCTCTCTCTCTTATGTTGAGCGTTACGTCGTAGTTGTTTGTAATATTGATATTGTTGTTTCGGATCGGGTTGCACGCCGCAACGGATGTTGGTATTGTTGTTTGGAATCGGATTGCGCGCTGCAATAGATATTGAAATATTGTTTGGGATCGGATTGCACGTCGCAATGATATTGGTATTGATGTGATATGTGTGGATCGGATTATGCGCCGCAACGAAGAAGACTTTTAATGTTTGTTTTTGACTATTGGTTCTGCATCCGTGTTATGTCATGAAGTTGAGAGTAAATGATATTCTGGGGCCCTTTGTTATATGTTTATTGTTCCGATTTTTACGTCAACTGTTGTTCCTCTATTTCTGTTGTTGCTTTAACTTATACGCTTAGAGGTTTAGAGTGAGTGCCTTGTTATAGCCTCGTCACTACTTCGACGATGTTAGACTCGGCACTTACAAAGTATATGGGGTCGGTTGTACTCATAGTACACTTCTGCACTTCTTGTGCAGATACTGGTGTTCGTCCCAATAGAGTGTAGTGGAGGCGTGCTCGGACTGCTATTCATTCGGAGACTTGAGGTAGAGCTATACATCGTTCGCATACCCTGAAGTCCCCTTCTTATCTATCATACTGTTATTTCATTCGAACAATTGTATTTTATTTCAGTCCTTAGTTGTAGCATTTATTTAGTAGCTCATGCACTTGTGACACAAGATTTCGGGATTAGACTAGACAGCGTTTTTGGAGTTATTATATATACTTTGGAGTGCTACAACTTTACTTTCTTATTATTCTGCTTTTAAATTGCTAAAAATGAATAATTAAGTACTAATGTTGGCTTGCCTAGCAAGTGGGTGTTAGGCGCCATTACGGCCCCGAAGTTGGGATTTCGGGTCGTGATATATATATATATATATATATATATATATATATATATATATATATATATATATATATATATATAGTATAAAAAAATCAAATCACAAATACATGAATATTTATGGTTTAACCACAGTGTGGTTAAACCAAAATAATAATATTGAACATCCTAGATTATTCCTTAACTTTTAGATGATAATTAGGATATACCAAAATACTGTATATTGAAAATTCACCCCAATATCATTACATATTGGTTAATATTTTTGTCTTAATTTTTTTAATTATGCTTATGCTTCTAAGGAAAAGCTACAAATTTTCGTTTCCTCGGAAATAGAAAAAAATGCTATTGCTACCATTCAAATTACTCTTTTTTTTTTTCAAATGCATGGTCATACACCTTAATTCTATAGAATAAGTATTTCTTTTTAACAAGCAATTTTAGTTCACAAAAAGCTTTGCCAAACAAACTATAAGCCTAGGCCTATAATGACTTCTCTAACTCTTTCATATTTCCTTTTTTCCTCGAGTAATTCAACCAAAATCCCATTCCTCCAAAGACAATAAGACACCCTCTGACCCTCACCCCATGCAGTAAAAACATTCGGCATAAATTATGGAAAAAGGGGGAGGTAGAAAAGAAATGAAACGTTGGGCTTGCTAAAATCAATAAATTTCATATATAATGTGAGTTTACTTTGTTTCTACTCTCAATACAACAATGATATGGTGCCTCAAAAGAGAGATTCTGAATGACTCCTCTAGCCAGAACATACTGCAACTTCAGATCTGTACCCGAAAGTAGTAAGATAACTGAGAAAAACAGCTCCTGAAGCCACCCCCATTTGGCGAAGAGGAAACAATCGTATAGGTAACAAGACAAGATGGCAAAGAATTGAAGTAGCACAGCTGCAGAACAGACTATTCTCGAGGGCGGGGCAAGTGTTAACACCATGTATATATTATGGCATTGGTTAACATTTAAGTTGTGACTCTGTGATACTTACAGATGTAGAAAGGAATGGTAACAGAACCTCCTAGCTACAAAGAAGAAAGTGAAGCAGTATTGGCCGTGGGAGGTGTTGGAGAAGCAGTGGCATTATCTGTCCAGTTCGTTTCGCCCCAGTGCCATAACATGCTTTCCCAGAAGCAAAAATCTTCAAAACAAGTCTGCAAACGCGAGTCCTTTATCTTGATCTTCCAATGACCATCTGAATAGTTAGCTTTCTCAGCTTCTCTTCGATCCCACTCCAGTGCAGCCTTCTGTTTAGACCTGAGTAAACAGTATTTATGCAGGTTCTCTGGCATTGCATCGTGGACCTTCCACCATGTCCTGTGCGCAACATCACTTGCAAACTCTTGCAATTTCTCCACATTCCAGTTGCAATCATAGTCCCTGAAGCATAACCAAGGTTTCAGACCTAAGTAGTGCAGGACATAGAGAACTGGAGGATCAGCACCAAAAAGACGTGTTTTCATTTCCTTCTTCTCCTCCTCATCACCTTCCCAATAATGTTTCAAAAAGTTCATGTGTTTCGGAATCCTATGCCACCATGTGAAGATCTCGTTCAAATACCCCTGATCCCCACCATTGTACGATTCAATCTCATTGATATGATCCATCAATAACTGAAATGTGCAATTCGATGGTTCAACAACCATCACACCTGAATTAAAAAGGGTAGCATTATTTCCTATAGCTGTTATTTCAGGCATCTCAAAGAGAAAATCAATATTTCTCAGTATTAATAAATCCGCATCAATGAAGATGATTTTGTCATAATCTGTCAGCTGCCAGAGACGAAATTTGCTATAGTTCCACTCGTTGTAGGCATCCTTTTCAGCTTTAGGATTCCTTATTCGTTGTATTGTGTGGATTTTCCACCCTGCAGCTGCCAAACCTTCCCTGTGGTAGTCACTGATAGTCTCATCAACAAGTATCACAAGATCTCGTGTTGAACCTGCCAAGCGGATACTCTGAGCTGCAGCTATGGCCCCACATACATAAACATGTGCTGAGTGGAGAATAGTTGCATAGGCTTCTCTTCTCACATTTCCAGAGTGCCAATTTGCTGCAGAAACTTATATAATGTTAGATTTGATCATCATTTTGTGAGAAATTAACTTGAATTTGGAGGTTATCCTCTAATTGTTTTCATTTCAGGTGGACTAATTAAATAGTGCTCAACTGCTTATTCCACTCCCCACTCCCTCAAATCCTAAAAAATGGAAGAGAACAATAGGAAGACGGATAAAGGCGGAGATAAACAGTGTATGAAATATCAATTAGTTTAACTTGACCCCCTGCAATGTCTTGCAAGAGGCAGTGAGTAAAATTCAAGGATGGTCAGGTTGGCAGTTCTTAATATACTATATTAAAAGCACGACGACCCTTAGCGAAATGTCGTTCGCCTTCAAATAGAGTTCACACTTGGACAAATTAGTCATTTTATTGTTTCCCTAATATTTAGGAATATTCATTTATGTAGAAAGCCCTAAAATTTAGGAATTTAATCTTTCCTTATATAAATTTTACTTATATAAGTCCTTCCTTATTTCAACTAGGTAGGAAATATTAATACTTACTATAACTTTAAATCAATTAAACTAGGATCCTTCAACAATAGCGTTTACTTCTTGAAAGCTTCAGTACCTTCTTTTTTTCCGAGAAGAACTTCGTTTCTCATCACTGATATTTATTAGTACTTATTTAGGAATACAATATGCTTTCTTCTTGAGAAATGAATAGACTATGCCTCCCAATGATTAGCTAAAGGAGTGATTATAGACATATGGGTTTTAAATCAAAAATTTTGCATGAAACAAAGGAGGCATCAAATAAAAAACATGAACATCACAAGTTCAAACGAAAAAGTCACCTTTGATGATTCTTCGAGGAAGATTATTGTTTGCCATTTAATTAAATTGGAGGTTCTTTTACTATTCATCCATCTAATTTATTTTGGCCTGTTTTGCATCTTTGAGAGAAAATACATAAAAGCATAATACGTTAGGTAAGTTTTTACTTTGTTATGTTCTGTTTACCTTTTATATTAATTATGCTTATACGTACTTTAGATACAATTGTAAATATTTTGCGTTATAATTTGTAATTATAATTCTCCACTGATAGTAGTCGGGTTGAATTGTGTGATTTTGTGTTCAATATTTTTGGATGTAAAAAGTTTACTTGTGACAGTTCTGTAAGATTATTCCTAATTAGTTTCAATGTATAAGAAGATCTCTTCCAGTTGCTTAATTGAAGTCAAATTCCCTCGACATCATTTGTGAGTTCGGTATATGTTAAAAGTTGTTTCTTGTAGTGTCGAATATTGATTTGTACCGTTATATTAGTCATTTTGTTCGGTATGCGTTCATTATATTTTGTTTTACAAAAATATAACTGTTACATTCAAATAAATGTTATAATTAATAGATACAAATTTCTAATACCTACAGCTATTATCTTTAGCACATCATCAAATTCTAGAAATATTATCGAAATGATATGATAACTGCACGACAAATATATATTATTTTATAATATTTAAATAAATATTATATTCGTCGATATGGGTACATGCGCAAAGCGCCTAAGACTAGTAGTAAAATAAATTAAACACCAGTATCAGAGTTAGCGTTATGACAAAAAAGTAACCATCAAAAACTAACCTTTGGCCTTGAGAGGAACTGCAAGTTCACATGACCCAACAGGGAGGTGGAGCTTCTCTCTTAAAGTGTTCAGGTTAGGTTCATATAGCCATGCATTGCCTTCACGTACAACTAACTCTTTACAGGTGAACAGATTGGGCGTTGGGAAATTCTCAGTAACAAGAAGCACGTGTACTGGATGATACCCTTTATTAGTGGCAGCCAGCCTTGCTGCTGCTAGCTGCAAGTGCAAACGAGCTACATCTCTATACCAGTCCTTGGACTTCTTGCAAGGAAGCTTTACAACTATGAGATCAATCCTTGGTTTACCCGGAAACTGAATTTGGGGTAAAGAAGGACAAGTAGGGACCTCAAATTCTTCTTCTTCATCTATCCATTCAGGATATAATGTATCCCATGTTATATTGTTCGGGACGTAATCTAGGTTCAAGATCACATGCTCAGCATCAGGTAGTAACTGCTTCAACTGATCGATTTCACTGTCATTGAAGTTTAATAGTCCTACTCCCTGATACTCATGTCTATCGGCTAGTTTCTCAAAAACTCTGGAAATTTGGTCCCAATCAATATCTAAAAGTGATGTATAACGTTGATCAGCTGAAGGACCATCGCTCAACCCTCTGTGCACCAAAGCAGCCCTAGAATCAAGATTCCAAAATTGGAGCAAAGAAAAAGAATTAGAATATGAGAAAATAATCTGTTTAACTAATAGAAGTTTCTCTAATCATACTAGGAACTTGTTCTCCCAGAAACATCAAATAAGTAATTTCTTTGAAGGTCTCACTAAACCGCCTAAGAAATGAAGGTATAAGAAGGTTTATTTGATGTAATCATCTTTTTTTTTTTAAAGAATGGTAACAAGTTTTATATATCAATTCACAGAAACTGTGCCAAAATCATATGTACAGAAGAAGAGGAAAATAAAAGAAACAAAAAACCTGTCCTTGCAACTTACATAGCTTCCAAAATATCTAGGATAGCTTCAGTATGCACTGATGTTATCATCTTTAACCATATGGAAATAACAAAGACGAAACGCCCTATACTTACCGAGAGTTTGAACTAGATATGTATTCCGTGTTATAAATTGTTGGAGAATGCCAGAGTGTCCAAAATGCTCCCAGAGCAATAACACCCAATATGAGCTTTAAAGTTGGGAACTTGCATGCGAAATTCCTGTTTTTGGTGGGGCTATGGAGGCCTTTCTCCCCATCTCTGAAAACTTTACTTCTCAAAAACCTCTTTTTGCTTGTTTCCTCCCTGAACCAAAGAACAGAGGTTAGCATATAAAAGGCAGTCAACGTCATCATAAATATGACAAAATCACTATCATGTTGGATGATTTCTGAATCTTTGAACTTTTTCTTTTTTTTTTTGGGTTAAACACAAAGTCATTAATGGTGAGATTGTCCATCAGAGACTTCGCGCCAATTCTGTCAGAAATTTAGAAGACTGGATTGGACTTTGAAGTTAGATACCACATCTCAAATAAAGATAATAGATCTGACTCAGTAGTTACGCTATTGCAATTCAAATGCAAAACAGCCATAGAAGTTCCATAAACTTCAGGCTCCCATGTAATTGCTTATACAATCAGGTTCGGACTTGGATCGTTAAGAGAGATCTCAATAAGAGTACATCCAACAATCGAACCCTCTTCCGAGTCGTGTCATTTTTAATATCTATTGGACCAGTTACGAGATCTTTAGGACAGGGATTCAAATTTTCAGGATCAACCTCACAGCCTCAGCTCCTATTCTTGTGAAAACAATAAAACAAAAAGAGAACTGAGATCTTGGGGTACCCGTTTGGCATAGAGAAAGAAAAGGAGACAGGGAGGTAAAACTGACAATTCAAAAGCTTCTTTTTCAACCTGACATGTGTTAAAACGGAGGGGGAAGAGACTACCTTCTTTTTTTAAATCAAGAAAACTTAAGAATGTAATAGAGAGTAAAGAAGCCACTATTTCCCACCATTCCACTTAAAGGAACTTATGAAGGTTACCTGTGGCAAATGACCTTTTCTATTCATAGAACATACGCCAAAATGAAAGGAAAAACCCTTATTCAGATTTCTCCAACAAATGATACCCTTCCACTACATCCTCTTACTCGTAATCTGAAAACATATTATGCGAGATTGGAAATCATCTAATGTGAGGTAAAACCCATAAGGAATAGGATTTCAGTATTAGGATACAAGATATCATGGTCTGGATGGATCACCGAGAAGAGTAGGGTTCAAAAAGCACATAATGCTAACATTTCTAGTTTGCCACATCTTACGTATTCCACCCTGCATACAAACTCTCAACAAGACTCCCAATTTAAATAATTTCTCCCGGGTAAGCGAGTCTCATCACCCAAATTTTCAATTAAGTCAGCAAGGATGCACGAAATGATAAAGCAGAAAGAACTAGCAGGCAGAGGAATAAATACAAACTATAACATGGAAGAAAAAAACTCAATCAGCATGTCACGCATGAATATGTCAGCTCTTTGGTGCTACTGAATAAGATTAAGTTAAACAAACGGTTGCACAACTACCTAAAGGTCATCTACTATGACTAAAGCAGCTTGCCACTCAGATTAGGTGCAGCAAAGATAATGAAAGACGATACATAGAAGTAGTCTTTTCAAGATACTTCAATTTTCAACTAACTAGAATGAAATGCTAATTTTTGTCTCTTCATTTCACATTTCGGATACAGAACTCCACAATTGACCTACAGTGTTTCTAGATCTACCAATACACAAGAATTAGCCAGAGGACAGTACCAATATCTATCATCCCCAAAAAGTGAACCTAATCTTTACTTTATTCCCCCAAATTATTCTCAGAAGTAAATGAAGCTAAAGAAACAAATTAAGCAAAAATGAACTTCATTTCAAAGACACTTTAGTACTCAACTCCATCTCACAAACCAAAATAAGCACACCCAAATATGTAAACATAGACAAGTAGTAAGCAAATGAATAATGTAAATAAAAATGCCCTTGAGAAAAAATACCATCAGATTCAATGGAAAAATGAACAAGTAGAGAGCATAGTTAGATACTAACGTGGATACAGAGAGCCTCTGTCTAGGTTCAATAGGACTAGGTGAGGCACCAATTATGCTTCCTCTCATTTTGGGTTTTCAAACTCAATTTCAGCTTAAGGAAGGCAACATCTGACTTAGAAAATAATAAAACCAACTTCACATTTCAAAGATTCAAGAAAACCACTTATGTTAAAATCAGTTCTTGATTATTTGGAGAAGAAAGAAAAAGTGTGATCTGGGTAGATGAGAAGTCAAAGAAAAATGCCAAACAATGAACAGATCAAACACAATAGTTAAATTAGTAGGCATTTGAGGCGGCTTAGGATTTTTATGTATATATATGTAAGAAACAAGAATAAGCTTTTCACAGAGTGGTCAAATTAAGGTCCATCCGGTGGGTTTTTCTTTTTCAAGAAATTATTTTACCAAAAATTGTGAAATCCTGTTAAAGATTAAACAAATAGCGTACATTAATTTGTATTTATCCATTTATTGATAAGATATTTGGGAAAGATGGTTATCACCTCCCTATAATAGCTGATATTATGTCGGAGCGATGATCATAGCAATTTATTGAAGGTTGGTCAGCATTTATTAAGAAGTGACGTGGCATTTTTTTTGTCGAATGTAATAGCAAAATGTTTAACTAAAGGGGTAAAATCTTATGCTCACTTCAGGGTCTTAGCCAATAAAGGAGTGTCGATTTTTTTCAGCGAAAAATTCATAATTTACAAAAGATAAGGAAAGGAGTAAAAATTTCGACATATGAAAGAAAACATGTATATTAAACTAAAACTAAATTGATAATGAAGAAACAATATTATGAAGTTGTTGAAGGTATCTTGAATTTTCGGTTTAAGATGAATTATGGAATAAGAAATTTGGTCTATATAAAGAGATGCTAGAGTTGGATATTTTTTACAATGGAGAATAGATATTACCTTGAGATGTGTCAAAGACGTTCTTTTCAGGGATATTTCGCTCACATATTAAAAAATAAAATTAGACATTTTTCGAGAGTCCACAAGTTTTTTTAGTTACCACCGAGGAAGAAATTAACAAATTATAGAAGAAGAAAATCACTACAAGAAAAATGTTGATTACATGGGAATTTTCCTAGGGATAATACTGAAAAATCTGCAGGTAATTAGATTTTCTGCGAAATTGTTTACCCTGGAATCCGGATAACAATTGAATTTATATGGGGTTTTAAGGATCCGTGAACTAAAAGATACAAAAGGTTTGGATTGAGGAAAATAAAAGATAAAGACTCAACAATTGCTGTTAAAGTAAATAATCGCAGAATATAATATTGCTTAGAACAATTGTGCTTGATAGCGTACAAGAATTGAGAGAGATGATACTGTAGTGTAATGGTTTCCGATCCCCTCTTTATGGGGTCTTCTCCCCTTTTATACATTCTGATTAAGGGTAAAAATAAGGTAGGTAAATTAATTACATCGTGGATCCCTGTAATTACGCCTTAATGGCCTGAAGTGGTTGAGAAAATCACGTTTGGGCGAGATATCCGGCGACGCTTGGTTATCCGTTACGAGTCCGGCTTCCGACCTTGTGTGCTTCTCCATCCGGTGGTGACTCATATCGAGCTCTGCAACGGTCTCGAAATGACTCGACCTCGGTTGTAGATGTGGCCGTCGTTCTACCTTGCATCCAGGTCGGGTTCGATGGCCCCGACTTGCCCCGGACCGGACCCAACCCGGTCGGGCTCAAGCAAAAAAGGGTATCACCCAATACAGATAGTCCCCTCGTTTATTAGAGAGTAATGATAATAAACGATATGATCGGTGACGTGATGCCCGTGACGTATGGCCATACGCCAGGTGAAAAAGCCATCGAGTGCTCTGACCACGTCTGCTGCAGGCATTTAATGCTTCTCTTAATTATCTGTCGCTTCGTGTCTGTAACTTCGCGATTCGTGCCACCGCCTCATGGGAAAAGTATAAACGACCCTTCCAGGTTCAACATTTCTTATCTTTCTCAAATTTTGCGTTGGTTGTATTTTCTTTTCATCTCTTCGTAAAGCTTCAAGAAATGGCGAAAACTTCACAAAGTGTTCCTTCTAGACCAAGCTCGGCCGCGAGCCCCGCTAGATCTGATGAACCTGCGCCAGAACCCCCATTGAAAGCTTTCACACCGACTGGTTGCTCGGTATCTGCCGACTTCCAGGTTGAAAACCCATCATCGGTCCCGGGCCGCGGCGAACCGGCATCGGAGTATATCAGCCTAANTCGGGCCGCGAGCCCCGCTAGATCTGATGAACCTGCGCCAGAACCCCATTGAATAGCTTTCACACCGACTGGTTGCTCGGTATCCTGCCGACTTCCAGGTTTGAAAACCCATCATCGTCCCGGGCCGCGGCGAACCGGCATCGGAGTATATCAGCCTAATCACTCCGGTTGCCTAGACCGGGTGAGGGCTGAATGTAGATGGAAGGGAAAGACCTGGTCGCCCCTTCCCGTGACGAGTCGATTATGACTCACGTTGAAGGGTATCTTAGTGTATATACATATCCCTTCACCTTAGGCCCTTAGAACCCATTATAGTGGAGTTCTGCCGGCGGTACGACGTGACCTTAGGTCAGGTCCACCCTCGATGTGCGGATCGTATATCGTTTTTCGGTTTTTGTCGAGAGAGTCGAGGGCGATTTTCCCTTTACCCTCGACCATCTTCTTCGATTATACAGCCCTCGAATATTTCGAGGGGATTAATAAAACTGGCCCGCCGGGCTAGCAAACCCCCATTCTCCTACCAGCATCGATGAAGACAAAGATCGAGGCTGGATGAGCAGGTTTGTCCGGATCAGGACGTCCGACCTGATTCCGGCTGATTGCATGCCATTTCCGGAGAGGTGGAACCTCAAACGTAAGTATTTTCTCACTGTTCATTCTTTTAGAGTGGTTTTCCCTCAACTTCTTCCTGAACCCCCTTTTCTTGTGCAGCGGTGACCCAAACTCCAGCTGCCATCAAGGATCTGGCCGGCTGGGTAAACAAGATAGTGGCCCAGCGGCCATATTCGGAGCGAAACTGGAAGGAAATCTCCAAAGGTCGGTGGGAGGCGAAAAACCATGGTATGCCTTCTTTTTGACCGCTATAGCGCACCAAAGTTAACGCATTTTTTCTTGTATATCGGGAATGCATCATAACCCTCGTGTTTTGCAGGCTTGCCCAAGGACGCGGAGATGAGGTCTTCAATACTATGCCCCTTCCGGTTCGGGAGAAAATAAAAGGCCGGGGAGTCGGTACGGACGAGCCCCAAAGGAAGATTTAAGCGGACAAAAAGGGCGCCCGCAAACTAAAAAGCCAATCGTCTTGTCCTCCGAGGAGGAGGACGACAAAGAGGATGACGATGAGGAGCAGCGCGAGCTCGTCCGCATCGATCCATTCGACCGTACCCTGACCGGTGGTCATCCAGCTGAGGCTCCTCCGAGGACGTAGGGTTGAGATGCTAGTGGACCCTCGGCCCTGCGCGGGCGTCCCCGGGTACCGATCACCCGGTTTACGTCCCCCCCGTCTTCCTCGACTTGGGGGCAGCTGCCGAGCGACATCCCGATGATGGGAGGTAGCTTCGAGACCTTTTTTTGATGTGGGGTACCCTCCGCCAACACTTCGGGCTCGAAACCCCCGGAAAGACCCTCAGGGCCGAATCAAGTGGACCTCGGCCGTCAACAAGCTTGTCGATAGGTTTCCAGCTCCGAGCCTGGACCCGGATGTAACAGGATAGTAACTTTTGCTATCCCCAAAGACGTCCGGGCTCTGGGGCCCCCGGTCGGGGTTGCAAGCATCTTCATCACCTGATGACGGAGGAAGACCGGGCTGGCACCGAGGCTGTAGATTGGACATGCCTTTTCAACGAAGCCAACAGGCGCAGCTCAAGGTACTGTTCTTCCTTTATTTCTAATATTTTTGCCTTGTGATTTCAGTACTGACTCTTTAACTTTTTCTTTGCAAGCATCGGTGCTATATCATCGATGTTCCTCCGATCAAGGACAAAATGGAGTCGGAGCGAGAGGGGCGCCGGGTCCTTGAAGAAAAGCTGGCTAGAAAGCCGGACCGGATTGGCCTTTTGAACAAAGAGCCGAGCTCCTGTGCTATCCCGCTGGAGGAAGCGAAGAAAGAGCTTGGTTGTAAGCTAAGGGGGGTGCAAGCCGAGCTTAATCGGTTAAAGGCCGAGCTTGACGAGAGCAGAGCCGAACTTGATGAGAACAAAGCCGAACTGGAAGCCCGGGTGCAACAGTTGGAGTCGGAGAAGACTTCCCTTCGAAAGAGGTTGCGGACTTGACGTTGGCCAATGAGGCTCGAGGCCCTTGAAATTTGAGCTATGGACCAATCGATTTCGGGAAGCTGAGGCTTAAAGTCTCCAAGCCGAGGAGACTTGCAACCGATCTGGTGGCCCAATATAGGGCCGATGCTGAGTGCGGCCAACCAGCAGTCAAGAATGTTAGCCGAATAATGCGAGTGTCAGGCCCGGCTTGAAGTTCTTACCGAACTCCAACTCGTGCGGTTTCGATCTTGCATCGGACGTCACCAAAGCCGCCGAAGCTGAAGGACGCTTCGAGAAGGGCGACGTTCCCCGAAGAATTCGAGGATGGCTCTGACTGACTCCGGGAATAGGCTAGGCTTTGGTTTTGTTTTCCCCCTTATGTAATTGCTCCGGTAGCGAGCTTTTTATAAAACTGCCCTTGTGCCATCTATTGCTCCGTTTTCAATTTGTTATTACTTTTGCCTTTTATCTTTTTGGAACGATGGTAGTCCTTTATGTTTTTCGAAGTAGTCTCCGAGTGAATGTATTTCGAACTCAGGTGAATTCGACCCTTGGGTTTTCTCAAGGCAGTCCCCGAGTGAGTGGATTCGAACTCGGGCACAATTTGACTTTAGGTTTTGTATCGATTTTTACGCCTTTTTTAAGGCTTACAAAATTCGAGTATACTTCGCCATTAGTGAAGTCGATGATGAGGCCGGTAATTACCCTCTTTTGAGATTTTATGAATTTGGACCCGCCTTCTCGAGGACTTATGGTTGAAAATAGCCTTATCGAGGCCTTACGAATTGAACTCACCCTCTGAGGTCTTACAGTTTTATGTGTCGCCGTATTAAGGTCTTATGAGCTTGGACTTGCCTTCTTGAGGTCTTATAGTTTAAGTGTTTGTGCTCATTGAAGTCTTGTGAGTCCGAGTATGCCTCAATGAGGTCTTATGTGCCTAAAGGAGGTCTTATGTGGATCGAATATGCCTCGAGGAGGTCTTTATGAGATCGAATATGAGATCGAATATGCCTCGAGGGAGGTCTTATGTTCGAATGTGCCTCAGAGGAGGTCTTATGAGATCGAATATTAGATCGAATATGCCTCGAGGAGGTCATATGTTCGAATGTGCCTCGAGGAGGTCTTATGAGATCGAATATGCCTCGAGGAGGACTTATGAGATCGAATATGCCTCGAGGAGGACTTATGAGATCGAACTTGAAAGCACACCGAAGAGTCGAACAAAATCTTTAGGTTATGATGTGAAATGCATCAGATGTCTTTGCTATTGCCAGTAATAGTCAATACATCATACTGATCCGGGCGGATTAGGTCAGGCTAGTTTGGGCACGGCTCGCTTTGGCCGTTTGAACCCTTACATTTATTCCTTATTGACCTTCGCCTTCTTCGGTGGGATGCTGTATACAATGATTTACCCTTAGATACCTTGTAGACACGATGTTGGCTAAAACCGCGTTGATGAAAAGCACCATTAGCCCGAACCGATTGCTGCTTGTGGCATACATACTTTCGACAGGAAAACAGAGTGCAGCTCGTGCTTTCGTCTTCCTCGTAGTCCGAACTTGTCCTTAGCGACCTGCATCATGCGACTGCACGGCGTTAGGATCGGACAGTCCAAAATAATTTATGGGAAGCGAAGAAGAAAGAAGACTTACCTTTAGCAGGTATGCTCCTCAAGATGCGCTATATTCCAAGTTATTGGGTAAGTTCTTTCCAATCCATTACGTTCCGTAACTATTAGCGAACCCCTTTCCGTAAACCTTCAAAAATGGTGTAAGGGCCTTCCAGTCGGTCCTAATTTCCCTTCTTAGGGTCTCGAGTGTTGAGGGTGACCTTTCTTAAGTACCCAAAGTCCCTATATTGAAAGTGTCGAAGACGAGCCCTTCGGTTATAATATCTCTCGATCTTTTGGTTTCTGAGCTGCCAATCCCGTTTCTGAGCTGCGATCTAACTAGTGCGGCCTTCTCCTTTCGTCTAAAAGGATCCAAGCCTGGTGAGCATCGCTTTCTTGGTTTGGTAACCTCGGTTTGCATACGGAATCTAGCGCTGGGGTCCCCACCTTCGACTGGATCAAGGCCTCGGCTCCGTAAATCAAAGAGAAAGGAGTGGCACCGGTAACTAGTCCTTTCGGTTTGTCCGGTAGCCCATAGATTTCGGCAGGCATTTCTCTCCATTTTCCTTTTGCGTCTTGTAACCCTTTCTTTAGGCTTCTTGAAACGATGGTCTTGTTTTGGTTGACTCAGCCTGCCCGTTTCCGGTGGATGGTACGGGGTGACAATAACCTCTTGATCTTGTTATCCTCGAAGAATTTTGATAACCTTGCTACCCAACGAACTGTTTCCCATTGTCACATAACTATTTCGGAAGGCATCTGTCCGAACCGACAACGACGTGGTCCCAAGGAGTCGATTACTTCTTTCTCTCTGAACGCTTTTTTCGGTGAAGTCCTGGCTTCCAACCCATTTGGAAAAAGAAAAAAAAAATAGTTCAGTTAACCAAAAGAAAAATTGAGCCTTCTTGGAGCTCGAGGAGCGGGCCCACCTATGTCTATTCCATTTCAATGAAAAGGCCATGGGGAGATGACCGACATGCAGCAGCTCAGCAAGGCTGATGGATTGAATGGCGCATGCACTTTGACACTGTCGAATCTTCGTACAAATTCCCCTTGCATCCTGTCCCATGTTGAACCCAGTATATCCAGCTCGAATTAAATTTTTTCGGACCAAACAGGCATCGGCCGAATGGTTGCCACAATGCCTTCCGTGGATTCCTCTCAATACGTACTCTGTGTCTCTGGGCCGGGCATATTGGGGCCCCCGGGAAAAAAGTTTTGGTCCTCCGAAGGTTCTTTTATATAAGACTCCCGTCTCGCAACAAAACGGGCCCGCTTTTGTTCTCAATGCCCTTGATCTTTGGGGTCCTGTGGGAGTTTTCCCTGTTTTTTAGATAGTGTCCACATACCTGTTCTTTCTCATCCCAAGGTAAGGATAGTTGAGTTGACCTCGGCGTGCCCTCTTCTACAATCGCCCTCATTTACTGTACCACCTTTTCGGACTCAGCTCGTCGTCCCGACTGTCAGAGCCCAGATTGCGAGGGCATCGGCCTCGCTGTTTTGATCTCGGGGTATCGTGTTGGAGAGTCCATTCTTTGAATTTGTGCAAGGTGTTTTGGAGTTTGTCGACATACTTTGCATCGGCTCTTCCATGGCTCAAAGTTTTGTTCGTTCGTATATCGATTTACCACAAGCAAGAGAATCACACTTGGCTTCGATCACTTCGGCGCCGAGGCTCCTGGCTAATTCTAAACCTGCAATCATAAGCTACTTCCGATACGGCCAATATAGGTATATGAGGCTTCCTCCGATTTCGGGTAAATGCAACAAAGGTGGAATTAGAAAGGTACCTTTTGAGTTCCCTAGGGCGTGCGGCCATTCTGGTTCCCCACGTGAAATCATTCTTTCTTCCTTTAGAAAGATTGAAAAATTGATGGCTCCTATCCGAGATGCGGGATATGAACCGACCTATAGAGCAGCTATGCGCCCGTGAGGCCGTTGACGGCCTTTACGTTATCGACAATCTTTATGTCCTCGATTGGCCTTAATCTTATTCCGGTTGATCTGATTCCCTGTTGGACACCATAATCTAGGAAATTTCCGGATCCAACCCCGAACGCAAGCATTTCTCCGGGTTCAGCTTCATGTTATAATTGCTTTAATATAGCAAAAGTTTTCCTGCAAATGGCTAAGATGTTCTCTGCGCGCAGGAATTTATAGCTAACTATCATCAATATAAACTTCCATGGTTTTGCCTAATTGATTCTCGACATTCTTGTTAACTAGGTTGGTAGGTGGCTCCGGCGTTCTTAACCGAAGGCATCACGTTAATAGCCAGTAAGTGCCATACTTAGTGATGAAGGAACGTTTTTGGTCTGATCGTCCTTATCCATCCCGGATCCCTGATAATATCCGAATAGGGTCGAAGAAAACTTAGCGTCTCGTGGGCCGGCGTGGCTCGATCATAATCGATCGATGTTAGCAAAGGAAAGGAAGCCTTGGAGCTTTAATTTAGATCCTTTATAATTAATACACATTTTAATTTTATTACCCTTTTTGGGTATACAAACTACTTGGCTACCAATTCGGGGTATTTAACTTTCCCGGATGGACTAATGTTTAATAGCTTAGTTCCACCTCCTCGTGGATGAAGCTGCTGACCTCGGATTGGGGCCTTCTCTTTTGTTTGACTGGCCGGAATTTTGGGGTCTGTGCTCAGCTTGTGGCGTGACCTTCGCGGGGATATGGCCTGTCATATCCAAATGGGAACAAGCACACACACATCTTGTTACAGTAAGAAAGAAAGCAAATTTTTTCCTGAGTCGGTAGTTAAATCCCGAGCCCAGTAAACTTTCGGTCTGCGCACTCGAACGAATAGGGATCTGTTCCAGCTCTCGACTGTTGATTGGTGCTCGGATCATTCCGGAGTCACGCAGATCGGGGAAGGAGAGGTCTTCTCCAAAAGGTAGCTCTGGTTCAGTCCTCTTACCGGAGGCTTACACTTTGACGCTATTTTGCCTTGACACCTCATCTACTGCGAACATCTTTTGCGGCGCATTGTCCCGGTACATAGTGATGACCTCGGCAGATGGGAATTCAGCATTTGGCAGCCGTGGACGGTACGGCCCCGATGTCGTGTATCCAAGGTCTTCCGAGCAGGGCGTTGGTACCTCATATCGCCCTTGATACACAGACTGGTCCTTTTGAACTCCGCCCACGTCGATCATCAGAGTTACTTCCCTCGTGTTGTCTCTGTAGCCATAGCTTGGTCTAGAAGGAACACTTTGTGAAGTTTTCGCCATTTCTTGAAGCTTTACGAAGAGATGAAAAGAAAATACAACCAACGCAAAATTTGAGAAAGATAAGAAATGTTGAACCTGGAAGGGTCGTTTATACTTTTCCCATGAGGCGGTGGCACGAATCGCGAAGTTACAGACACGAAGCGACAGATAATTAAGAGAAGCATTAAATGCCTGCAGCAGGCGTGGTCAGAGCACTCGATGGCTTTTCACCTGGCGTATGGCCATACGTCACGGGCATCACGTCACCGATCATATCGTTTATTATCATTACTCTCTAATAAACGAGGGGACTATCTGTATTGGGTGATACCCTTTTTTGCTTGAGCCCGACCGGGTTGGGTCCGGTCCGGGGCAAGTCGGGGCCATCGAACCCGACCTGGATGCAAGGTAGAACGACGGCCACATCTACAACCGAGGTCGAGTCATTTCGAGACCGTTGCAGAGCTCGATATGAGTCACCACCGGATGGAGAAACACACAAGGTCGGAAGCCGGACTCGTAACGGATAACCAAGCGTCGCCGGATATCTCGCCCAAACGTGATTTTCTCAACCACTTCAGGCCATTAAGGCGTAATTACAGGGATCCACGATGTAATTGATTTACCTACCTTATTTTTACCCTTAATCAGAATGTATAAAAGGGGAGAAGACCCCATAAAGAGGGCATCGGAAACCATTACACTACAGTACCATCTCTCTCAATTCTTGTACGCTATCAAGCACAATTGTTCTAAGCAATATTAGATTCTGCGATTATTTACTTTAACAGCAATTGTTGAGTCTTTATCTTTTATTTTCCTCAATCTAAACCTTTTGTATCTTTTAGTTCACGGATCCTTAAAACCCCATATAAATTCAATTGTTATCCGGATTCCAGGGTAAACAATATCTTTTTTTTGGCTCAAATGGAGGATTTCATTGATAAGCTAAGTATGAGAATTAGAGGGGTGATTGTTAGAGTTGCTACTACTAGTTACATCAAAAACTACATGCACGTAAGTAAGGAAATAAACATAACAGAAAACATAAACAAGAGAAACGGGGGGGGGGGGGGGGTCTTCAAAATATAGAATCCTGACAGTAATGATGCCAATGGCATCAAAATAGCTAAGTTGTTGGGTGGTTGGTTCTTGGATCATTGACTCTACAGAAGCATGAATCTCTTGGCTTGTAACTGCCACTAGGTTGACCATCAAATCGTGAGCTCGCCATAAAAGTACAATTCCTCCTGAATGACCTTGTGCTGCAACTTGAATTAAATCAGTGTAGTTGAATTCCATGAGGAGATCAGAATGATCTACCATCCTTGTTTCTGTAAGGCATAGAATGCAAGGATTATTCCATGTGAGCAGGAATCTAAGGTTCCGGCGGAATTCATGATTGTGAGCTCTCCGGCAATCCCAAATCATTATCTTCATTAATACTTCATGATGTGGGGTGCTCCTTTCTGGTGCTAGTGAAAGTTCCAAATGCATTAATAGGCGTGGATGATTGTAAAGAGCAGCTGGTAGAAGATTGTCTTGAAGTATTGGAATCTTGAGAATTACATACTTCTCGTCCAAGGACAAGGGATCTAGACATATGTTCAAGGAAGTTTTCTGGAGGTTTGAAGGGATGTAAATGAGGTATTTTTTTCTATATTTTTTGACATGGAGATCGTCAGGAAGTTGTTCAAAATCATTGATTCCATGAAGATCTCCGGCAGGTCATTGCCTTCTTCCGCTTGATGTTGATTCTCCTGCTGTGGAGAAGTAGGTGGAGAGTTGGTAATGTGATTGTCGATCACTTGGTGTTGCATCTGTGTTGACATTGGTGGTTGAGCAGTTGCTACTGGATGTTGATGGAGTGACCATGGCGAGGAGTTGATCTGTGGGTGTGTATTCAAGTAGATGGGATGTTGGAGTGCCTGTGCTTGGCATTGTTGGTAATGATTGATGATCTCTTGCATTTTCCAAAGGGTGATATCTTGTTGGTGAATCAAGTTCAAGACTTGGTCTTTCTGTGCTTGGTTTGGAGCTCCCTCTTGCACTATGAAAGCCATCTCTTCTGATGTTTCCAAGAGGAGTGTGACATGATTTTGTAGTAATTGCAGGTCTATTGGTGGAAGTTGGTGTGGGGGTGGTATTTGTTGCGAAGGAATGGTTGGATAGTGGTGTATGAAAGGGAGTCTGGGTGTAGTGATGGTATCTGTTGTGCATGGTTTGGTTGGTATTGGATGATTAAGTGAGGTGGGGTGGGGGAGGGGGAGGGGGGTGAAGAGAGGGGAGGAGGAGGAGGTGGTGGTGGTGATTGATTTGGACGTTCTTGATGTATCTCCGGTGCCGGTATTGGTGGTGGTGATTCTGTGGTTGTTTGAACGATGCATGGTGGTTATTGGTAGTGCAATGAGAAGTAGGAGATGGTTCTGGAATTGTGGTAGTGGCTTGAAATGTTGGGGGGGGGGGTATTTGAAGAAGCCTTTGGGGTTGAGGTGGATGAATTTTTAGAGATTGGTTGTGGGTAGAGGCCATCGTTATTGGTTGAGGGAATTGGCAAGATTGCATGCAATGGTTTGCTGTATGCTAATGGAGTTGAGGGTTTAGGAGTACTGTTGGATGGGGTTTCTTTGGGTTGCAATGATGGGGAGGCATAGGAGTGAAGGATGAGATGTGAAAGTACGAGGGGGGGGTGAATTATTTATTTTTAAGATTAAGTGCTACCAGTTGACTAGTTTCTAGTGAGTCTACTAGATATAATGAATTAATAGCAGTAAGGACAGAATATAAGATGCATAAATTAAGTACAGGAATTAAAGACACCGGAAGTTTTATACTGATTCAGATTAAATGTGAATCCTAGTCCATTCCCCTTGGGTTGCAAGGGAGTTCTCTTTCTGTGAATGAGTTTCTCGAGTACACAGTGATTGGTGTGACTATACCAATAGCTCAGTTCCTATATCACTCGTTTCTCTTTGATACAATGCCTCACCAGTGTTGTTCTCTCTTTCTTCTCTAACTTGTTACACAGCAGATCTAGTAGAGCTACAATGTTTGTTTGTAGTAGAACAAAGAGAGAGTATTTGGTTCGATCAAAGTATATCGTGCTAAGGTACATATACAAGTTTAAATACTTTGAGAGAGGCTTGATTTCTGGAGAGATTTGCCAACCCAAGAGATTTGATCCTTGGAAAGAGATTGATTCTTTCCAAGAATAAGGTTATTCAGCAACGACTATGGCTTGACGAAAGGCTTTAATGACTTCCCTTATGCGTGACTTGATAGCATTGGATATCCTTCCAGATTTGGTATCCTTGATTGATTATCTTGCAAGATCTTCGATACGCTTGATAAATTTGATTCCTTCAGTTTAGCAAGATCTTCGATACTCTTGATTGATTTGATTCCTTCAGTTTAGCCTTGATTGATTCAGTCAGCATCATTGACTCCTTTAATCTTGGATGCCTTCCTTAATTTTCTCTGATGGATTCCGTCAATCTTGTATGCTCTTCATGATCTTTTCTGATTGAGTCCTTCAACCTTGAATGCTGTCCATGAGTTCCTATACAAAGAATAAATATATTATTTTCATCATTAAAATTAGATCTAACAATTTCCCCCTTTTTGATGATGACAACATAATTTATGTATAAACAACAGTTGACTTCCCTGTATATTACTCCCCCTCAATAAGAGCATTTGACTTTCTCTAGTTGTAGTTGTTGACACTCATGCAGTCGATGCAGTCGACTTCTTCTGCTGGATCTATGACTCCCCCTCAAGAGGTGCCGATCTGTTTACTTGCACTTACCCTTTAGTCGACTAATCCTTGTAGTTGCTGACAATTATGCAGTCGATGCAGTCGACTTCTTCTGCTGGATCTATGACACCCCCTCAAGAGGTGCCGATCTGTTTACTTGCACTTACCCTTCAGTCGACTTATCCTTATGTGTACCTATACAAATACATATATCTTCTCTCCCCCTTTTTGACATCAGCAAAGAGGGAACAGTAAAGCAAAACACATACTAAAGCACATACTAAAACAGGATTTATAGCATGATATGCTGGCAAAGTTAGAGCAAACCAAAAGGAAAACAAAAAAAATTATCTTTCAGCCCAAAAACAGCACAGCAAAAGAAATATTGTCTTAAACTTCCACATTAACGACGCAGAAAATAGGTAAGAGAATTGCAGATCACCTCCTTCAGTCGATCAAAACTAGCATTGGCTGAAACACTCATTCTATCAAGCCTGTCATGAACCTCCTTGAATGCCTTGACAATATTTTCCCTTACTCTGAGAACTGCAACTCTGATCTTGGAAACATCAAACCCTGTTTCTTAGGAGATAACATGAATGTCACCAATAGTGGAGTGAGTGGCAGAGAGAAGATCTTTGATTGCAGATAGATGATTGTCAATGGCACTAAGCTTTTCAGCAAGGTCAGGGTCATTGAGGCTAGTATGGGAAACAGAAGGTTTGGGTTTGGAATCTGTTTGAGCATGCTTTACTTCTCCTTCTTGTTTCTTAACCCATGATCCCTTCACACACACATACCACATACTCGCAAAAGCTCTGGAGTTGTAAGATTTCGAAACAGAGATAAAGGGATATGTAGATATAGAAATATTGTGGGCTTCCAGGATGTGAGTGATGGCCATACCATACGGTAGACTAGTGGGATCTTTTGCACTTTTAATCATAAAATTGATGACCCAGGAGGACAACTTGATTTTGAGTTTAGTCACAAGATAATAGACTAGAAAAGTGTCTCTGAGAGAGAAGGTGGAGAAAGAGCCAGTACGAGGAAGCAGAGTGGTCGCAACAATGTGGGCCAGAACTCGAGTTTAGAAACTAACATCACTATGGCCTAACTGGTTTGGGAGAGACTCAGATGGACACTCAGCAATACACCTTTTTTCTTGATCAAAAGAGATTTCAAAATCATCGGGTCATGAATTTTTGAAAAGCATGGGAAAACCAGAGCACTTACACTGAAATATTGAATCAAGCATGGCACAATCAAGAACAATACGCTTTCCTAACACTAAAGACTCCAATTTATCAGGCTTACTAGAGCAAAGGTTTGCATAGAGCATTCTCACTAGGGGTTCATAGACTTTAGGCGGAGGAACAGAAAAGAACTTTGACCACCCTTGATAAACGAAAAGATCTGTTACCTTACAATTTAGGGCTTCCATATCATCAAGGTCGACAACCCTCCCATGAGCAATAGGCTTGTCTTTCAGGGCAATGAAGAAATCCCTATTTGGAGAATCCCAAAAATTTAGGTCTGATTCTAGAGAACTGGAAAGATCTATTTTAGGCTTCTTTGGAGTGAATGAAATAGGGGGTTCTTTCATGGGACGCTTTCCCAAAGCTTTTTCTCCTAAGGGTTGAGAATGATCAGACAAATCGGCCTGAGAAGAGGCAAAACCTTCAGAATGGTTGGACCCTAGGTCTACTGGTTCTGGGGGGCAGAGAAGGGGGTTTTTCTCTGGAGCGAGTACTCTTTCTAGTAGAGGCAGAGGAATTTTTGGGGTGTTTGGCCATTAAAGAGTTTGTTTTTGGGCAGAGTTTCTGAGAAGGGTTTCTAGGCGATAGGGACGATGGGGATTGACAAGAGGTTTCAGCATTAAAAAGAGGGTTTCTGACGGTTGAGTACAAACAAAGGAAAAGGCGTCAGCTGACCAGACGTGATGATTTGCTTTCCTTCTTTGAACTCTGCAACTGATGTGAAAAGAGTGAAAAAGAGGGAAATCGGGGGCGCAATTAATGATTAAGAAAAGACAAAAAAAACATTAGGCATTCAAAAAACAGCACATAGGTCCTAACATCAATTACTAATGCAAATAATGCCAAGTAATTCTCTTAGAGAGCAAAATCTCTCTTCTAATAAGGGCTTAGTAAAAATATCCGATAATTGATCAGTGGTTTCAATAAAAGATATTTCTATGTTTCCCTTAAGAACATGATCTCTAATAAAATGATGCTTGATGTCTATATGCTTTGCCCTAGGATGATGCACAAGGTTTTTAGACAGACATATAGCACTAGAATTATCACAAAAAATTGGTATAGGGATAAACGATAATTCATAGTCACCAAGTTGATGAGACATCCATAATAATTGTGCACAACATTGTCCAATAGCGATGTATTCAGCTTCAGTCGTGGATAGTGCAACTGATCCTTGTTTTTTACTGTTCCAAGATATTAATGCTTTGCCAAGTAATTGACATGTTCCACTTATGCTTTTTCTGTCTTCCTTATCACCTGCAAGATCAGCATCTGAAAAACCTTCTAATTTAAACGCGTTAGAACGAGGATACCATAGACCATGAGAGATAGTTCCAATAAGATATCGAATAATTCTTTTTACTGCAGTCAGATGTGATTCCTTAGGAGCTAACTGAAACCTGGCACATTTACATACACTAAATATAATATCCGGTCGACTGGCACTTAAATAAAGAGGTGAGCCAATCATTCCATGATACCTAGGTTTATCAACAGGACTTCCCTGTTCATCTTTGTCAAGGCTTGTTGAAGGACTCATTGGTGTGCCAATAGCTTTAGCATTGCTCATACCGAATTTTTGGATCAATTCCTTTGAATATTTGGTATGACATATGAATGTTCCTTCTTCAGATTGCTGGATTTGAAGTCCAATGGAGAACATTAGTTCTCCCATCATACTCATTTCAAACTCACTTTGCATAAGATTTAAAAATTCCTTGCACATAAGAGGATTAGCACTACCAAATATAATATCATCAACATAAATTTGAACAATGAGATTACCTTCTGATGATCTTTTAATAAACAGAGTAGTGACTACTTTACCTCTGGTAAAACCATGATCAATAAGAAATAAGCTGAGTCTTTCATACCATGCTCGTGGAGCTTGCTTTAGTCCATATAGCGCTTTGGTTAGCTTATACACGTGATAGGGAAACTTTGAATCTACAAAGCCAGGAGGTTGTTTCACATATACTTCCTCTTCAATAAAACCATTTAAAAAGGCACTTTTAACATCCATCTGAAATAGCCTGAATCCCTTAAAAGATGCATATGTTAGACGGATTCGTATAGATTCCAGTCGACCCACTGGGGAAAAGGTTTCGTCATAGTCGAATCCTTCTTGTTGTGAATAACCTTAAGCAACTAATCTGGCTTTATTTCTTACAACTTTTCCATCCTTATTTAGTTTATTTCTGAAGACCCATTTTGTTCCAATTACAGGAATGCCTTCAGGTTTGGATATCTGTTTCCATACTTGATTTTTCTCGAATTGGTCTAGTTCTTCCTGCATCGCTTGTACCCATCTTGAATCTTTTAGAGATTCCTCTATTTTATTTTTCTCAATCTAAGAGATTAGGGCTATGTTTGCTTTCTTCTTGAGAGCTCCCATGGTTTTCATTCCTTCACTTGGATCTCCTATGATGAATTTTTGAGGATATTAAGGTTCACTTCTCCATTCATTTGGACGAACTATATGAGTAGTTGACTCTTTTGGAGGTTCTGATGGATTGTTGCTTGTTTCAGTAGTTGACTCTATCACAACATCAGATCCATTAGTCGACTCTTGCGATTTGCTTGTCTCCTGAATTTCTTGAGCTTGATCTTTGTCACCTGCACTAATTCCTTTCTCGGCCGAGGAGTTATTTTCATCAAATATAACATGTACAGATTCTTCCACACACAAGGTGGATTTATTATAGACTCTAGAAGATCTACTGTTTAATGAATAACCTAGAAAAATACCTTCATCACTTCTTGGATCGAATTTTCCAAGATTGTCCTTACCATTATTGTGAATGAAACACTTACTTCCAAAGGGATGAAAATAACCAATATTAGGACGTTTACCTTTCCACAGTTCATAAGGTGTTTTCTTCAGAAAAGGCCTTATGAGACACCGGTTGAGAACGTGGCATGTTGTACTTACTGCTTCTGCTCAGAAATAATTTGGCAGTGAATGGTCTAGTAACATAGTTCTCACCATATCTTGCAGGGTTCTATTCATCCTCTCAACCACTCCATTCTGTTGGGGTGATCTTAGTGCAGAGAAATTATGAGTATATCCTTGAGAATTACAAAAATCTTCAAAAGCTCTGCTTTCAAATTCTCCTCCTTGATCACTTTGGATTGTTGTAATCAAATACCCCTTTTCTCTTTCAACCTTCTTACAGAAAATCTCAAAATTTTTAATGCTTCATCTTTATGAGATAACAAAATCACCCAAGTAAAACGTGAGTAATCATCAACAATAACAAAAGCATATAGTTTTCCTCCTATGCTAGCAGTTCTAGTAGGCCTAAATAGATCCATTTGAAGCAGTTGCAAAGGTTTTGAGGTAGATACAAAATTCTTGTTTTTGAAAGAGTTTCTACTTTGTTTACCAATTTGACAAGCGTCACATATGTGATTTCTAGAGAAATTAAGTTTGGGTAAACCAATAACTAACTCATGCTTAGAAAGTTTTTCTATCAGATGCATGCTAGCATGACCCAGTTTTCTATGCCATAACCAAGGATCATCAGATATGGATGTTAAACAGATATGACCATCTATATTTTCAAAACCATCGAGAATGTAAACATTTCCATACCTTTTACCTCGAAAAATTATTTTACATGTCTCATCTTCAATTGCATAGCCTGTCTTCTTGAATTCTACCTCATACCCTGAATCGCATAGTTGACTTATACTCAGAAGATTGTAGTTAAGTCAATCAACGAGATAAGCCTCAGTAATATCGTAGTTGTTGTTGAAGGGAACTGTTCCGGTAGCGACTATTTTTCCTTTTGAATCATCACCAAACTTAACACTTCCTCCATCTATTTTTATAACTTCCTTAAACAAGTTTTTATCACCTGTCATGTGGCTAGAACACGCACTATCTAAGTATCATTTTCCTTTGTAACTTCTTCTGCGGTGCTCCTGCAAAACATAGTGATTACTTTCTTTTAGGTACCCAAGCTTGCTTGGGTCCTGGTTGGTTAGTATTACTAGGTTCAGAATTGTTTTTGGGTTTCAAATCCATCCTGAAACATTACATTTACGAAATCGACAACAGGAATATCTATGTCCACTTTTGTTGCAGTAGTGACACGTAACTCCTGATCCATTTTTGGATCTTTAATTAGAGTTAGTCCTAGTGGACTCTGTTCTAGCAAGTCCTTCTCCAGTTGACTTGTAAGTCGCCTGGTTAGAGCTGATAGAACTATGACTGGTGGATTTGCGCATGCCGTTGAGTTGCATTTGAAATTCCTCAAACTCTTATTGAAGTACTTCTTTTTCGATTTCACATACTTCATGTTTGATTTTCCTGTCTTTTACTTCTTTGTTGAGTCTCTTTAGTTCATTCATCATTTTTTGAGACTCTTTCAAAGTAAGATCAAGAAATATCCTGTAATTCATTACATCTTTCACAGTTATAAGACCTTACCTCGCTTGTTTCAACTCGCGCCATGAAACAATTTTCATTATCATCTTTGCATTCTTCGTCTAAAGTGTCTTCATCTGTCCAGAATCCTGAAAATTTGTTCATGTCGTTTTCCAGTATTGTCATGAAGCAAAGATTTGCTATCTCTTCGTGTTTTGAACTTTCTTCATCACTCCAGCTTCCAAAAGAGTTATTCTTGTTAAAACCTCTGGAGACTTTTCTCTTTAGATCTGGGCACTCAGCTTGAACATGTCCAAATCTTCCACACTCATAGCATTTTCCATCATTTTTATCTTGTTCGTTGTATTGCCTGGATCGCCTAGGTGGAATCCTTCCTCTCCTAGCATTCCTGAATCTTCTCATTAAACCATCCATGTTTCTTGACACCATGGCAATTTCTTCTTGAAGAGCTCCAGGATCATCATCAATATCTTTTTCAGCTATTTCGTTATGGCCTTGAATGCAACAGTTTTCTTCTTTTCTTCTTGGTTTGTTTTCTTTAGATGTGTTTTCTCAAAGGCTATGAGTTCTCCTCGAAGTTCATCATATGATAACTTATTCAGATCCTGTGATTCAAGCGTGACTACTTTGGTCTGCCAAGTAGTGGGTAGGCTTCTAAGTATATTTCTAACTTGATCACCACTTGAGTGTGGTTTGCCAAATATTTTTAGATCGCTAATGATTTTGCTGAATCGGGCAAACATCTCTTCAATAGATTCTCTCTCTTTCATCTGAAAGAGTTCATAATCATGGACCAACATGTTGATATGTGTTTCTTTTACTTTGCTAGTTCCTTCGTATGTAACTTTAAGCTTATCCCACATTTCTTTGGCTGTATAACAACTGGAGATTTTCTCATACTCTTCACCACTTATGGCATTGTAGAGCAAGTTTCTCGCATTATTGTTGACTTGTACAACTGCCATTTGCTCATCTGTATATGAATCTATATCTTCGGGATTAGCAAGTGGTTGAGCAGCAACATGCAGGGGATAGTTTCCATTTTTGATAACTCTCCAGACTTTAACATCATAAGCTTTTGTATATATATTTCCATATGCACTTTTCAGTGGGAGAAATCCATTGAAGTATGGTGGCCTTACTTGCGAAGTTCATTCTTGAATGAGTGCCCCTATGATAACTTGATTTGCCATGATCTTTTCTCACAAGCTGTTAAGCAAAAGCAAAATGTGAGCCTTGCTCTAATACCAATTAAAAGTACAAGAGGGGGGGTGAATTATTCAATTCTTAAGATTAATTGCTACCAGTTGACTAGTTTTCTAATGAGTCGACTAGATATAATGAATTAATAGTAGTAAGGACCGAATTTAAGATGCAGAAATTAAGTACAGGAATTAAAGACACCGGACTTTCTATACTGGTTCGGATTCAATGTGAATCCTAGTCCAGCCCCCTTGGGTTGCAAGGGAGTTCTCTTTCTGTAAATGAGTTTCTCGAGTACAAAGTGATTGGTGTGATCTACACCAATAGCTCAGCTCCTATATCACTCGTTTCTCTTTGATACAATGCCTCACCAGTGTTGTTCTCTCTTTCTTCTCTAACTTGTTACACAACAGATCTAGTAAAGCTACAATGTTTGTTTGTAGAACAAAGAGAGGGTATTTGGTTCGATCAAAGTATATCGTGCTACGGTACAGATACAAGTTTAAATACTTTGAGAGAGGCTTGATTTCTGGAGAGATTTGCCAACCCAAGAGATTTGATCCTTGGAAAGGATTGATTCTTTCCAAGAATAAGGTTATTCAGCAACGGCTATGGCTTGACGAAAGGCTTTAATGACTTCCCTTTTGCGTGACTTGATAACGCTGGATATCCTTCCAGATCTGGTATCCTTGATTGATTATCTTGCAAGATCTTCGATACTCTTGATTTATTTGATTCCTTCAGTTTAGCAATATCTTCGATACTTTTGATTGATTTGATTCCTTCAGTTTAGCAAGATCTTCAATACTCTTGATTGATTTGATTCCTTCAGTTTAGCCTTGATTGGTTCCGTCGGCATCATTGACTCCTTTAATCTTGTATGCCTTCCTTAATTCTCTCTGATGGATTCCGTCAATCTTGTATGCTCTTCATGATCTTTTCTGATTGAGTCCTTCAATCTTGAATGATGTCCACGAGTTCCTATACAAAAAATAAATATATTATTTTCATCATTAAAATCAGATCTAACAAGATGATGATTGAGGTATAGTTTGAGTAATTTGGATTTTAGGTGTTGTAGTAGGAGATGTGGATTTTTTTAAAGATGTAGTAGAATTTATGTTTTCTTTGGCCTTTTGTGTGCCGTGTTCATGCGAGTAGGGGTCCATATAATTCGCTATCCTATATTGTTTTTTGTTGGTATTATATTTTGGAAGTAAGTGTTTGGACATTGCTTTACGGATTAGAGGGTGAAAGGCAGGTGATCTAAAAAAATGATTTTCTTCTCCTAGGTTTACTGTAGGCGTGGGCGTAGGGAATTGGGGGGGGGGGGTGATGATGATGGTTTGGACTTGTTAGGGGTAGGGTTGATTGATTGTGTTATAGGTGGTATAGGGTTGTCTTCTGTGGTATTATTTTTTGTAAGGGGTGGGTCCGGTCTAAGGATAGGAATTGGTAATTCAAATTGGTTTGGTGGTGTGGTGGTATTGGTTGGTTTTGTGGGGTCGTGTGGGGCCAGTGGGCCCATAGGTTTTTGTTAGGAAGGTTTGGTTGCTGAGGGTGGTTTTGGTTATGGAAGGTGGTTTGGGTAAATTGATTGTCCTTAGGGTTAGTAGGTTTTTTGTTCTTTGTATAGTTAACTGTTTTCCATTTTCTATCTTGGTTATCTTCACTTGCGGGGGGGGGGGGGGGGGGGGGAGTAATCGGAGCCAAACCTATACCACTATAGAGTGGCAAGAGCGGTCGATGTAGCTTTTACCCGATAAGTCGCGATCGAATCCGCGGAGAGCTAAGAAAGGTTTGGAATTGGGTTCCTATCTAATCTAGCAATGTGCGATGTTCTTAATTGCACTTCCAATCATTCTTTGTTTGTTCACTATTCCAATTTAATACTAATTATGCAGGAAATTAGACTAAGTATGATATTTTTTGTAGGATTTTCTTAATTGATACATACCCCTAGGTGAGTATCTAACTGGATCTAAAACTTAGGGCAAAATTGTTATAGTTGGGATTTGTGATATAGCCAATGCACGAAACTACTCACTTTATACCTCTCGGTAGTTTGAGTAACTTTGCCCTAATTGGCTTTCTCAAGCCCAATTGGGTGTTCAAATTGTGCAAGCAAAGTTGGCTCAAGTCGGGTATTACTATCTCTACGTTTAACCCTTTAATCAGGGCTATTAATCTCTTGAATGAGATAGAATGCACCCCAATTCCTTGTTGGCCTGAATTTCCTAAACTTGGGCTCTCTTTCTCAAGAAGAGCCTAAGTCAAAAAGGCACGAATTAGTGTTTGCAACCACCAATTCAACATTTAAAGCACAAATTAGACCAAATATCATTCACCCATAAACATTTAAGCCCTAAAATAGAAGACCCATTAAATACCCACACTAGAGTTGAGCCACAACCCTAGCTAATGGGTCTAGCTACTCATAATAACTGAAGAAATCAAAGATTTAGATGATGAATAACCCATAAAAAGTAATTACAAGATAAAGATCTAAGATTAATTGCTAAACAAGCTATAAAATTACTCAAAAAGGCTAAAAGAGGCGGTTCATGTGCTCAGCTAAATAACATATGATCTAAAAATCTGAAAAAGAAGTATTTATACACAGCAAAATTTTTCAGACAAAAATGCCCCTACGGAGGTACCGCTGACAGCGGAAAATGGACCGTTGCAGCGCCGAGACTATCGCGGCCGCACAAAATCAAGCGCGGACCGCGGTCTTCAACTTTTAGCTCAATGCTTAGTTCTCTGAATTTGGCTACCGCTGAGGGCGGTAAATGCACCGCGGCCGCGCTAAAGCTACCGCTGGTGCGTAATTTCCGCGGTCAGCGGTGACTTGATAAGCCCATAATTAAAGCTCTCTGATCTTCGCCACCGCGGACCGCGATAAAAGGACCGCTACCGCGGTAGAGACACCGCTGCCGCACAAAGGCACCGCGGGCAACGGTGACTTGCAAGCCTAAAAAGCATACTCTTTGAACTTTGCCACCGCTGAGCGCGGAAACAAGATCGCCTCAGCGGTGGGTCCTCCGCAACCGCGTCCGGTTTTCCGCTGTAGCGCTCCTTTTGACTCAGCTTTGCACTTGTGCAGGTTTTACTCCTTTCTGAGCTGGTTTTGACTTTCGTGTCTCTTTTTTAACCAAACACTGCAAACAAGCACAACATGTTAGCTTTCGGGATTACTTGTATACACTTTTAATCCAAAACATAAGCAAAAAAGGAGCATAAAATAGACTAGAATCCCTAGTTATCAGGGGGTGCATGTGGGTTTTTTTCTGGTTGGTTCGAAGTGGAAGGGGTTGAAAATTTTGGACAATAGTGGAGGTTATTCCCTAAACATCCGCATTTGGTACAGATTATAGTAGAGTCTTCATAGTAAATTGGTTGAGTGTGTGTACCAAGGAGAATTTCGGATGGGAGGGTTTTACCTAGTGGAGCTAAGATACAAAGTCTGGCATATAACGGCCTCTGGATGTATGAATATTGCATGTGTCGATTTTTATGAGTGTTCCTATAAAAGCAGCTATTTTTTGAGGATTTGAATATCGTAGTATTCAGTGGGTAATTCCTGTAGACGGATCCACACAGTGGCATAGTACGTGTGAGCTAGGGCTGGATTGAATTTGGTTTCCCATTGACGTACAGTGAGATATTGGGATCTTAAGAACCAAGGTCCATTTTGGAGTATTTTATTGAAGTTTTAAATGTTCTGTAATTTGATTAGATAGTATTCATAGCTTAAGTCAATTAATTGAAGGGTTTCATCTAGTTGCCATAGTGTATTTAATTTGAGTTTGAGATTTGTGTAGGAAACTTTTTTCCTAAGAGTTTGATGATAGTAGCTTGATGCCACGAGCTGTAAAGTCTTATCTTTTCATTTGAGGAAATTGGGACGAAAAACGGGTGATTAGAGCAGTTAGAGTTTTCATTATCAATGCTGAGTTTTTTCAAGAAATTAGCTTCTAGGCTGGTTGTAACAATCCGACTGGTCGTTTCATGAGTTACCACCCCGTTTCCCCCATTTTCGCTTCCTTGTGTGTTGTTCAGTTGTATCATCATATCATGTTGGTGGTGTTGTGTTCGGAGTGGTCTTAGGGTGGAATGAGACACTTAGTCTCTTAAATTGGTTATTTGGTTGGAAAAGACAACAGGAAGTTGACTTGTGGGTAAATGATCTCGGAATTGGATTTTTATGGTTCGGATAGCTTCATTAAGTGATTAGGGACTTAAGAGCGTGTCCGGAATGTATTTTGGAGGTCCGTGGTAGTGAAAAGTTTGGAAATTTGGCGTTCTCCGGTCGGCAGTGAAAAATCTTGATATCGGGTTCGGATTGGAATTTCAGAAATTGGAGTATGTCCGTTGTGTCAATTGTTACGTTTGTGCAAAATTTTAGGTCATTCGGATGAGGTTTGGTAGGTTTTTACATCGTTTGCGAAATTCGGAAATTTTGGAATCCTTAGGCTTGAATCCAATGGTGATTTGATGTTTTGATGTTGTTTGGAGTGTTTCGAAGGTTGGAATAAGTTTGAATGGTGATACGTAACTTGTTGCAGGTTTGGTTGAGGTCCCGAGGGCCTCGGGATGGATTTGGGTGGTTGACAGAAGGTTTGGCCTTGAATTGTTGTTGCAGTTTTTGTTGCTTCTATTGTTTCCACACCTGCGGAGTGGGGACCGTAGGTGCGATGATCGCAGACGCGAGAAGCAACCGCAGATGCGGTATTTGTCGCAGGAGCGAAGGTTCTGGCCGCACCTGCGAGCTCGCAGGTGCGAGGCTTGGGGTGCAGGTGCGGAAGCTGGAGACATAAGTGAAATGCGCAGATGCAGCGTTTGGGCCGCAGAAGCGGTCGCGCAGGTTCGTGAATTGGGCCACAGGTGTGAAAATGCTGGGCAGAATGTATAAAAAGGCCCCTTCGCGAATTCAGTGATTCTTTCACCATTTTTGTGCGATTTTGGAGCTTCAAGCCGTGAATTCAAGGAGGAATCGAGGAGTTTCAGTGAGGTAAGTTACTTGGGCTTTGTATTTGGTGTTTGTGATGATTTTTCCACTACCTAATCATGGAACTAGTGGGGAATTTGGGGTGAAATTGAAGGTTAGGGCTTGAGTTTTGGAGAGCTTTGATTGGGGATTTGAGGGGTCATTTGAGGTCCGATTTTGGTGATTTTGGTATGTATAGACTCACGAGGGGATGAGGATTTTAGTATTGTGATTTTTGTCGGATTCTGAGATGTGGGCCCGGGGGTCGGGTTTGGCCAATTTCGGAATTTTTGAGATAATTTGATTATTTTCACTTGGGCATTGTTCATTTAGCGTGTATTAATGATGTGATACTATTTTGGTTAGATTTGGAGCATTTGGAGGCCGAGTGCAGAGACAAAGGCATCGCGGGTTAGTGTTTGGTTTGGTTTGAGGTAATTAATGATTGTAAATGTTGTCATGAGGGTATGAAACCCGGATTTCACATCATTGTACTATTTTGAGGTGACGCACATGCTTGATGGCGAGCGTGAGGGGCGTGCACCGTTGGGGATTGTGACTTGGTCCGTCCCGTAGCAACTATTAAGTTGCATATTTGACTGAAACTTCTCAATACTATCATATGTTAGAAAGTATTACCATGTTTTGGGCTGAATGCCATATTTGGGCCTCGTGCCAACCATTTGGACCCTTAGGGGCTTTCTTTATTGAAATTCCGCACTGTTTTGATTTAATAATTGTACTTAGTCATACTATATTTTACTGATTTCATAACTCAGTCTTATTTACTCTGAATTGATGCATAAATGATATTTTGGGCTGAGCACCCTGTTTTACTGTTAGCCCGAGTAGCTTGAGAGGTTTCTGACTGAGTAAGGCCGAGGGCCTGTGTTGTGAGGATATCATTGGATCGGGCTGCGCGCCGCAGCATGTTGTACTATTTTGTGATATATGAGAGGCTGAGGGCCTGATTTATTATGCAACGAGATGGCTTGTGATAGATCTTGGACTGTAGGAGCCCCTCCGGAGTCTGTACACCCCCAGTAAGTGCGGGTACCCAGAGTGAGTCATATGTTGTTTCCCGAGGGGCTGATCCTGATACATGTTGTGCCCGAGGGGCTGATTACGAGTGATTGTGAGGTAGCCCGAGGGGCTGGTTCTGTTGATATTATGCCCGAGGGGCGGTTTATGATACATGTCTTGCCCGAGGGACTATTTATGACTTTCATCATTTTTACCCTAAACTTCATTGATTCTCTGCTGAAACTGTTAGAAAAATACTTTTCAAAGAATTTTTACTGAAACTGGATTTTCATGAGATAATTGATTTCCATACTGTTTTGGAAATGCATTTTGTTTGCTGTAGTGCTATGACGTGGAATTATCTGATTTCTTACTGCTCACTTTTCATTTACTCTTATTAAGTTGGCGTACTCACATTACTCCCCGCACCTTGTGTGCAGATCCAGGAGTCGCAGGTCGCGATATCGAGCGCTGATCATTCATCCAGCAGGTCTTTCGGAGTCGGCAAGGTAGCTGCATGGCATTCGCAACCTTGCACTTCACCTTCTTATTTTCCTCGGACTGTTTTAGTATCTTTAATTCCGGACTAAGATAGTCTTTATTGTTCTTAAACAGACCTTAGTAGATGCTCGTGACTTGTGACACCCCGATATCAGGCTTGTGTTATTTTTCCGCACTTGTTGTTTAAACTCATGTCATGAAATCTTATTAACTAATAGCTTAGAAATTTCCTTTATGAAATACTGGTTTGATTTGGGATTTGTGTCGGCTGGCCTAGTTTCACGATAGGCACCATCACGACCGGGTCAGTTTAGGGGTCGTGACAACTTGGTGTCCGAGCCTAGGTTACATAGGTCTCAAGAGTCATGAGCGGGTTTAGTAAAGTCTTGCGGATTGGTACGGAGATGTCAGTACTTATCTTCGAGAGGCTACAGAACCTTTAGGAAAACTTCACATTCTTGAATTCCTGTCGCGCGAATCTATTGATTCTGGTAACTAAACATCTGTTATTCTATTCTCTCACATATGGTGAGGATACGTGCTACCGATCAGGACGGACGACGACCAGTACTACCAGTTGGGGCCACTAGAGGCCGAGGACGCGATCGAGGCCGTGGTAGGGACAGGGGTATAGCCTGCACAGCAGCTAGGGCAGCACCTGCAGATCCACCAGCCACCCCAGTTCATGATCGGTCCCAGTTGTGGATGCTCCAACAGCACCAGCCCAAGCACCAACTGTGCCTATTATTATCCCAGGCCTTCAGGAGGCCATGGTCTAGATTCTATTAGTGCACTGGCCTGGCTTAGGCGGTCTCAGTTACTACTGCCGCAGCTACTTCTCAGGCCGGGGGAAGCACCAGATACCCGCCGCTCGCACACCTGAGCAGGTCGTGTAGGGACTTCGGACACCGGGGGCACCTCCAGCCCAGCCGGTTGCAGCTGCTCAGGACTATGCAGCTCCTGTTATGCCAGAGGACGAGCAACGCAGATTGGACAGGTTTGGTAGACTTCAACCTCCGTCATTTAGTGGTGCTGAGGGTGAGGATGCACAGGGTTTCTTGGATAAGTGTCAGAGGATGCTTCGGGCCGCAGGCATTCTGGAGACCAGTGGGGTCTCCTTTACTACTTTCCAATTCTTCGAAGCTGAACTTAGTTGGTGGGAGGCTTACAAGAGGCGTAGGCCGGTTGGCGCAGTGCCCCTTTCTTGGCAGCAGTTCTCCGTTCTCTTTCTGGAGAAGTTTGTACCTGAGTCTCACTGAGAGGAGCTGCGCAGGCAGTTCGAGCAGCTTCGTAAGGGTGATAGGTGTGTTACACAGTATGAGATGCAGTTCTTCGAGTTGGCTAATCATGTGGTTTGGTTGGTTCCCACAGATCGAAAGAGGATCAGGAGGTTTATAGATGGCCTTGGTTTTCAGCTTCGGTTGCTTATGACCAGAGAGAGGGTATCTTGTGCTACCTTTGATGAGGTTGTTGACATAGCTGGACAGATTGAGATGGTTCGTGGCCATGAGAGGGTTGAAAGGGAGGCTATGAGGCCTCGTGGTCAGGGTGGATTCAGTGGTGCTCCTCATAGGGGTCAGTTTCAGCACGGCAGAGGCCGTCCATTCAGACATGCTCAGTCAGCTCGCCCAATTTATCGTGGGGCATCATCGGGCCATGGTTCTCACAGTTCTCATCAGGGCTATTCCTCACTTAGTGCCTTTCCAGCCCAGAGTTCATCCCGTGCTCCATCAGTTGAAGGCTCTTCCATGAGAGATCTTCCGCTAGTCATCCGGTGCTAGGGGTTCCCTTCAGTCCCCGTCTCTAGCACCAGAGGGTTGTTATGAGTGTGGAGAGTTGGGGCATATGTGGAGGCAGTGCCCACGTCGTCATGGGGGTTCACTTCAGCAGAGGAGTCAGCCATCAACTTCAGCACCAGTTATTTCACCACCCACCCGGCCAGCTAGGGGAGGAGGACAATTAGCTGAAGGTCGCCCTAGAGGGGGAGGTCGATCAGGTGGTGTTCAGGCCCGTTTCTATGCACTCCCAGCCAGACCCGATGCTATGGCTTCAGATGCGGTGATTACAGGTATTGTCTCAGTTTGCCACAGAGATGCCTCTGTGTTATTTGATCCTGGTGCCACTTTTTCATATGTGTCATCATATTTTGCTCGTTATTTGGATACGCCCCGTGAGTCTCTTGTTTCATATGTTCGTGTATCTACTCTGGTGGGCGATACTGTTATTGTGGACCGTGTATATCGGTCGTGTGTGGTGACTATTGGGGGTTTGGAGACCCGAGTGGACCTTCTATTGCTTTGTATGGTGGATTTTGACGTGATATTAGGCATGGATTGGTTATCTTCGTGCCGGGCTATTTTGGACTGTCATGTTACGACAGTGACGTTGGCTATGCCGGGTGTGCCACGGATTGAGTGGCGAGGTTCGATTGATTTTGTCCCCAGTAGGGTGATTTCATTTTTGAAGGCCCAGCGGATGGTTGTGAAAGGTTGTCTTTCATACTTAGCCTTTGTGAGGGATGTCAACGCAGAAGCTCCTAGCATTGATTCCATCCCGAGAGTGAGGGATTTTCCAAATGTTTTTCCTGCAAACTCGTCGGGCATGCCACCGGACATGGATGTTGACTTTGGTATTGATTTGGTGCCGGGCACTCATCCTATTTCTATTGCACCGTATCGTATGGCACCGGCAGAGTTGAAGGAGTTGAAGGAGCAGCTTCAGAAACTCCTTGATAAGGGGTTTGTTAGGCCTAGGGTGTTCTCCAAGATTGATCTCCGGTCAGGGTATAACCATTTGAAGCTCAGGGACTCGGATATTCTTAAGACAGCTTTCAGGACCCGATATGGTCATGAGTTCCTCGTGATATCTTTTGGGCTGACCAATGCTCTAGCAGCGTTCATGCATTTGACGAACAGCGTGTTTCGGCCTTATCTTGACTCGTTTGTTATTGTATTCATTGATGATATTCTGTTATACTCACGTAGTTAGGAGGAGCACGCCGAATAATTAAGAGTTGTATTGCAGCGGTTGAGGGAGGAGAAGCTTTATGCAAAGTTCTCCAAGTGCGAGTTTTGGCTCAGTTTAATGACTTTCTTGGGGCACGTGGTGTCCAGTGAGGGTATTCAGGTTGATCCGAAGAAGATCGAAGAGGTTCAGAGTTGGCCCAAGCCATCCTTAGCCATAGAGATTCGCAGCTTTCTTGGTTTGGCGGGTTATTACCTTCGGTTCGTTCAGGGATTTTCATCTATAGCATCACCCTTGACCAAATTGACTCAAAAGGGTGCGCCTTTCATGTGGTCGGATGAGTGTGAGGCGAGCTTTCAGAAGCTAGAGACTGCCTTGACCACAGCTCCGGTGTTAGATTTGCCATTAGCTTCAGGTTCATATACAATGTATTGTAATGCTTCGAGAGTTGGTATTGGGTGTGTGTTGATGCAAGAGGGTTGAGTAATTCCTTATTCTTCTCGTCAGTTGAATCCCCATGAGAAGAACAACCCTGTTCATTATCTAGAGTTGTCTGCCATTGTTCACGTGTTGAAGATTTGGAGGCATTATCTTTATGGTGTGTCTTGTGAGGTGTTTACTTATCATCGTAGCCTCCAGCACTCGTTCAAGCAGAAAATTCTCAATTAGAGGCAACAGAGATGGTTGGAGCTGCTAAAGGACTATGATATCACTATCTTGTACCATCTGGGGAAGGCCAATGTAGTGGCTGATACTTTGAGTAGGAAGGCGGTGAGTATGGGAAGTTTGGCATATATTCCTGTTGGGGAGAGAACTCTTGCAGTTGATGTTCAGGCCTTGGCCAATCGGTTTGTGAGGTTGGATATTTTGGAGCCCACTCGGGTCTTAGCTTGTGTGGTTTCTCGGTCTTCCTTGTTTGATCGCATCAGAGAGCGCCAGTATGATGATCCTCATTTGCATGTCCTTAAGGACATTGTTCAGCACGACGATGCCAGAGATGTGACTATTGGTGATGATGGGGTATTGAGGATGTAGGGCCGGATAGGTGTGCCCAATGTAGATGGGCTTCGGGAGTTGATTATAGAGGAAGCTCATAGCTCGCGGTATTCCATCCATCCGGGTGCCGCGAAGATGTATCAGGATTTGAGACATCATTATTGGTGGAGAAGAATGAAGAAGGATATTGTGGGATTTGTAGCTCGGTGTCTCAATTATCAGCAGGTGAAATATGAGCATCAAAGACCGGGTGGCTTGCTTTAGTAGATAGATATTCCAGAGTGTAAGTGGGAGTGGATCACCATGGATTTTGTAGTTGGACTCCCACGGACTTTGAGGAAGTTCGATGCTATTTGGGTGATTATGGATCGGCTGACCAAGTCCGCGCACTTTATTCCGGTATGTACTACCTATTCTTCAGAGCGGTTAGCAGAGATTTATATCCGAGAGATTGTTCGCTTGTATGGTGTCCCAGTTTCTATCATTTCAGATAGAGGTACTCAATTCACTTTGTTGTTTTGGAGAGCCGTTCAAGCAGAGCTGGGTACTCAGGTTGAGTTGAGCACAACTTTTTACCCTCAGATAGACGAACAGTCCAAGTGCACTATTCAGACATTGGAGAACATGTTGCGCGCTTGTGTCATTGATTTTGGGGGTTCATAGGATCAGTTTCTACCGCTCACGGAGTTTGCATATAACAACAGTTATTAGTCGAGTATTCAGATGGCTCCATATGAGGCTTCATATGGGAGAAGGTGTAGATCTCCAATAGGATGGTTCGAGCCGGGCAAGGCCGGGCTTTTGGGTACAGACTTGGTGCAGGATTCTTTGGACAAGGTGAAAGTGATTCAGGAGGGACTTCGTACAGCGCAATCAAGACAAAAGAGTTATGCTGACAGGAAGGTTCGTAATGTGTCTTATTTGGTTGGGAAGAAGGTTCTATTGAAGGTTTCACCCATGAAGGGTGTTATGAGATTTGGGAAGATGGGTAAATTGAGTCCTCGGTTCATTGGGCCTTTTGAGGTGCTTCGGAGGATTGGGGAGGTGGCTTATGTGCTTCCCTTGCCACCTAGCTTGTCGAGCGTGCATCCGATATTTCATGTTTCTATGCTCCGGAAGTACATTGGCGATCCGTCTCATGTTTTGGATTTCAGCACGGTTCGGTTAGACAGTGATTTTACTTATGATGTGGAGCTAGTGGCTATTTTGGAGCGGTAGGTCCGAAAGTGGAAATCAAAGGATATAGCTCTAGTGAAAGTGTAGTGGAGAGGTCGGCCCGTGGAGGAGGCTACCTCGGAGACCGAGCGGGAGATACGGAGCAGATATCCATACCTGTTTGAGGCTTCAGGTATGTTTCTGGACTCGTTCGAGGAGGAACGTTTGTTTAAGAGGGGGAGGATGTAACGACCCGGCCGGTCGTTTCTTGAGTTACCACCCCGTTTCCCCCATTTCTTCTTCCTTGTGTGTTGTTCAGCTGTATTTCATCATATTGTGTTGGTGGTATTGTGTTCGGAGTGGTCTTAGGGTGGAATGAGACACTTAGTCTCTTAAGTTGGTTATTTGGTTGGAAAAGTCAACCGGAAGTTGACTTATGGGTATATGATCTCGGAATTGGGTTTTTATGGGTTGGATAGCTTCGTTAGGTGATTTGGGACTTAGGAGCATGTTCAGAATGTATTTTGGAGGTCCGTGGTAGATTTAGGCTTGAATTGGCAAAATTGGAAATTTGGCGTTTTCCAGTCGACAGTGGAAATCTTGATATCGAGGTCGGATTGGAATTTTGGAAATTGGAGTAGGTCCGTTGTGTCAATTGTGACGTGTGTGCAAAATTTCAGGTCATTCAGATGAGGTTTGGTAGGTTTTTACATCGTTTGCGGAATTCGGAAGTTTTGGAATCGTTAGGCTTGAATCCGATGGTGATTTGATGTTTTGATGTTGTTTTGAGTGTTCCGAAGGTTGGAATAAGTTTGAATGGTGATACGTGACTTGTTGCTGCTGTAGTTTTTGCTACTTCTGTTGTTTCCGCACCTACGGAGTGGGGACCGCAGGTGCGATGATCGCAGACGCGGGAAGCAACCGCAGATGCGGTATTTATTGCAGGAGCGAAGGTTTTGACCGCACCTGCGAGCTCGCTGGTGAGAGGCTTGGGGCGCAGGTGCGGAAGCTGGAGACTTAAGTGAAATGCGCAGATGCAGCATTTGGGCCGTAGTTGCGGTCCCGCAGGTGCGTGAATTAGGCCGCAGGTGCGAAAGTGCTGGGCAGAATGTATAAAAAGGCCCCTTAACGAATTTTAGTGATTCTTTCACCATTTTTGTGCGATTTTGGAGCTTCAAGCCGTTAATTCAAGGATGAATCGAGGGGTTTCAATGAGGTATACTTGGGATTTGTATTTGGTGTTTGTGATGATTTTTCCACTACCTAATCATGGAATTAGTGGGGAATTTGGGGTGAATGAGTTTTGGAGAGCTTTGATTGGGGATTTGAGGGGTCATTTGAGGTCCGATTTTGGTGATTTTGGTATGTATAGATTCGTGAGGGGATAAGGATTTTAGTGTTGTGATTTTTGTCAGATTTCGAGATGTAGGCCGGGGGGTCGTGTTTGGCCATTTTGGTATTTTTGAGTTCATTTGATTATTTTCGCTATGGCTTTGTTCCTTTAGCGTGTATTAATGATGTGATACTGATTTTGGTTAGATTTGGAGCATTCAGGGGCCGATCCCAGAGGCAAAGGCATCGCGGGTTAGAGTTTGGTTTGGTTTGAGGTAAGTAATGATTGTAAATGTTGTCCTGATGGTATGAAACCCCGGATTTCACATCGTTATACTATTTTGAGGTGACGCACATGCTTGATGGCGAGCGTGAGGGGCGTGCACCATTGGGGATTCTGGCTTGGTCCGTCCCGTAGCTACTATTAAGTTGCATATTTGACTGAAACTTCACAATACTATCATATTTTAGAAAGTATTACCATGTTTTGGGCTGAATGCCATATTTGGACCTCGTGCCAACTGTTTGGACCCTTAGGGGCTTTCTTTACTAAAATTCCTCACTATTTCAATTTAATAATAGTACTCAATCATACTATGTTTTACTGATTTCATAACTCAGTCTTAATTACTCCGAATTGATGCATAAATGATATTTTGGGCTGAGCACCCTGTTTTACTGTTAGCCCGAGTGGCTTGAAAGGTTTCTAACTGAGTAAGGCCGACGGCCTTTGTTGTGAGAATATCATGGGATCGGGCTGCACGTCGTAGCTTGGACTGTAGGAGCCCCTCCGGAGTCTGTACACCCCCAATGAGCACGGGTAGCTAGAGTGAGTGATATGTTGTTGCCTGAGGGGCTGATCCTCATACGTGTTGTGCCCGAGGGGCTGATTACGAGTGATTGTGAGGTAGCCCGAGGGGCTGGTTCTGTTGATATTATGCCCGAGGGGCGGTTTATGATACATGTCTTGCCCGAGGGTCTATTTATGACTTTCATCATTTTTACCCTAAACTTCATTGATTCTCTACTGAAAATGCTAGAAAATTTTTTCAAAGAATTTTTACTAAAATTGGATTTTTGTGATATAATTGATTTCTATACTGTTTTGGAAATGCATTTTGTTTGTTGTAGTGCTATAACGTGAAATATCTGATTTCTTATTGCTCAATTTTCATTTACTCTTATTACTTACGGAGTTGGCGTACTCACATTACTCCCTGCACCTTGTGTGCAGATCCAGGAGTCGCGGGTCGCGATAGGGAGCGCTGATCATTCATCTAGTAGGTCTTTCGAAGTCGGCAAGGTAGCTGCATGGCGTTCACAGCCTTGCACTTCTCCTTCTTATCTTACTCAGACTGTTTTTAGTATCTTTATTTCCAGACTATGATAGTCTTTATTGTACTTAGACAGACCTTAGTAGATGCTGGTGACTTGTGACACCCCGATGTCGGGCTAGTGTTATTTTTCCGCACTTGTTATTTAAACTCGTGTCATTAAAAAAATCTTATTAACTAATAGCTTAGAAATTTCCTTTATGAAATATTAGTTTGATTTGGGATTTGTGTCGGCTGGCCAAGTTTCACGATAGGCGCCATCACGACCGGGTCGGTTTTAGGTTCGTGACAACTTGGTATCACAGCCTAGGTTACATAGGTCTCACGAGTCATGAGCGGGTTTAGTAGAGTCTTGCGGATCGGTACGGAGACGTCTGTACTTATCTTTGAGAGGCTGTAGAACCTTTAGGAAAACTTCACATTCTTGAATTCCTGTAGTGCGAATCTGTTGATTCTGGTAACTAAACTTCTGTTATTCTATTCTCTCACAGATAGTGAGGACACGTGCTACCAGTCAGGACGGACGACCACCGGTACCACCAGTTGAGGCCACTAGAGGCCGAGGACGGGGTCAAGGCCGTGGTAGGGGCAGGAGTGTAGCCCGCACAACAGCTAGGGCAGCACCTGCAGATCCACCAGTCGCCCAGTTCATGATCAGATCCCAGTTGCGGACGCTCCAGCAGCACCAGTCCAAGCACCAACTGTGCCTATTTTTATCCCAGGCCTTCAGGAGGCCCTGGCCAAATTCTATCAGTGTGCACTGGCCTGGCTCAGGCGTTCTCAATTACTACGGCCGCAGTTACTTTTCAGGCCGGGCGAGGCACTCAGACACCCGCCGCTCGCACGCCTGAGCAGGTCGTGCAGGGACATCAGACACCGGGGGCACCTCTAGCCCAGCCGGTTGCAGCTGCTCAGGACTATGTAGCTCCTGTTATGCCAGAGGACGAGCAGCACAGATTGGAGAGGTATGGTAGACTTCAGCCTCCGTCATTTACTGGTGCTGAGGGTGATGACGCACAGGGTTTCTTGGATAAGTGTTAGAAGATGCTTCAGACCGCAGGTATCTAGAGACCAGTGGGGTCTCGTTCACTACTTTCCAGTTCTTCGAGGCTGAACTTAGTTGGTGGGAGGCTTACGAGAGGTGTAGGACGGTTGAGGCAGCACCCCTTTCTTGGCAGCAGTTCTCCATTCTCTTTCTGGAGAAGTTTGTACCTGAGTCTCACTGAGAGGAGCATCCGCAGGCAGTTCGAGCAACTTCGTAAGGGTGATAGGTCTGTTACACTGTGAGCACGTGATTTTTGCCACGCTTAAATCACTCCTATAAAATTCAATAGAATTAGGATTTTTCTTTATTATTTGAATTTTTAGGAATTAATTGCATAATTTCCATGATTATTTGCATTTCTGTGTGCATTCTTAAGGCAACATAAACTCATAAAAATCAAAAAAATACGCATTGCGTTTAGGATTTAATTTTACATATTTTTAGATTAATTAGTAATTAGGGTTTTACAAAAATCAAAAAAATTGCAAGAATGGAGTTGTTTTGCTTGGTTTGAATTTTAGCTTTGAATTTTATTAGTTTTCTTTAAATTGGTGATGTTGGTTATTAATTAGAGCTTAATATAATTTGGTAGGGTAATTTTAGAGTTAATTTAGATTTTTAGTTTTAATTTGAAAGTAAAAGATAAAAAGGGAAATAAAGGAAAAGAAATTAAAGAGAAATCAGATTTTTGGGCCAGTATTGTTACCTCAAACCCGCCCCAGTTCCAGCCCAGTCCAATCTCACCTGGTCCAG